>NW_027032477.1:0-4796 GCF_034236695.1 Oncorhynchus nerka
GGAGTGGGAGTACAGAGTACAGACAGGCAAACAGGCAGAGGAGGGGGCTGGGAATAAGAGCTGGGGCTGGGAGTAGGGGTACAGAGTACAGACAGGCAAACAGGCAGAGGATGGGGCTGGGAATAAGAGCTGGGGCTGGGAGTAGGGGTACAGAGTACAGACAGGCAAACAGGCAGATGGATGGGGCTGGGAATAAGGGCTGGGGCTGGGAGTAGGGGTACAGAGCACAGACAGGCAAACAGGCAGAGGATGGGGCTGGGAATAAGAGCTGGGGCTGGGAGTAGGGGTACAGATAACAGGCAAACAGGCAGAGGAGGGGCTGGGAGCTGGAGTAGGGGTACAGAGTACCGACAGGCAAACAGGCAGAGGATGAGGCTGGGAATAAGGGCTGGGGCTGGGAGTAGGAGTACAGAGTACCGACAGGCAAGCAGGCAGAGGAGAGCTGGGAATAAGAGCTGGGGCTGGGAGTAGAGGTACAGAGTACAGACAGGCAGAGGAGGGAGCTGGGAATAAGGGCTGGGGCTGGGAGTAGGGGTACAGAGTACAGACAGGCAAACAGGCAGAGGAGGGGCTGGGAATAAGGGCTGGGGCTTGGAGTGGGAGTACAGAGTACAGACAGGCAAACAGGCAGAGGAGGGGCTGGGAATAAGGGCTGGGGCTGGGAGTAGGGGTACAGAGTACAGACAGGCAAACAGGCAGAGGATGGGGCTGGGAATAAGGGCTGGGGCTGGGAGTAGGGGTACAGAGTACAGACAGGCAAGCAGGCAGAGGATGGGGCTGGGAATAAGAGCTGGGGCTGGGAGTAGGGGTACAGAGTACAGACAGGCAAGCAGGCAGAGGATGGGGCTGGGAATAAGGGCTGGGGCTGGGAGTAGGGGTACAGAGTACAGACAGGCAAGCAGGCAGAGGATGGGGCTGGGAATAAGAGCTGGGGCTGGGAGTAGGGGTACAGAGTACAGACAGGCAAGCAGGCAGAGGATGGGGCTGGGAATAAGAGCTGGGGCTGGGAGTAGGAGTACAGAGTACAGACAGGCAAGCAGGCAGAGGATGGGGCTGGGAATAAGAGCTGGGGCTGGGAGTAGGGGTACAGAGTACAGACAGGCAAACAGGCAGAGGATGGGGCTGGGAATAAGAGCTGGGGCTGGGAGTAGGAGTACAGAGTACAGACAGGCAAGCAGGCAGAGGATGGGGCTGGGAATAAGAGCTGGGGCTGGGAGTAGGGAGTACAGAACAGGCAAACAGGCAGAGGATGGGGCTGGGAATAAGAGCTGGGGCTGGGAGTAGGGGTACAGAGCAGAGCAAACAGGCAGAGGAGGGGCTGAGGGCTGGAGTAGGGGTACAGAGTACCGACAGGCAAGCAGGCAGAGGATGAGGCTGGGAATAAGGGCTGGGGCTGGGAGTAGGAGTACAGAGTACCGACAGGCAAGCAGGCAGAGGAGGGGCTGGGAATAAGAGCTGGGGCTGGGAGTAGGGGTACAGAGTACAGACAGGCAGAGGAGGGGGCTGGGAATAAGGGCTGGGGCTGGGAGTAGGGGTACAGAGTACAGACAGGCAAACAGGCAGAGGAGGGGCTGGGAATAAGGGCTGGGGCTTGGAGTGGGAGTACAGAGTACAGACAGGCAAACAGGCAGAGGAGGGGGCTGGGAATAAGGGCTGGGGCTGGGAGTAGGGGTACAGAGTACAGACAGGCAAACAGGCAGAGGATGGGGCTGGGAATAAGAGCTGGGGCTGGGAGTAGGGGTACAGAGTACAGACAGGCAAACAGGCAGAGGATGGGGCTGGGAATAAGGGCTGGGGCTGGGAGTAGGGGTACAGACAGGCAAACAGGCAGAGGATGGGGCTGGGAATAAGAGCTGGGGCTGGGAGTAGGGGTACAGACAGGCAAACAGGCAGAGGAGGGGGCTGGGATAAGGCTGGAGTAGGGGTACAGAGTACCGACAGGCAAACAGGCAGAGGATGAGGCTGGGAATAAGGGCTGGGGCTGGGAGTAGGAGTACAGAGTACCGACAGGCAAGCAGGCAGAGGAGGGGCTGGGAATAAGAGCTGGGGCTGGGAGTAGGGGTACAGAGTACAGACAGGCAGAGGAGGGGGCTGGGAATAAGGGCTGGGGCTGGGAGTAGGGGTACAGAGTACAGACAGGCAAACAGGCAGAGGAGGGGCTGGGAATAAGGGCTGGGGCTTGGAGTAGGAGTACAGAGTACAGACAGGCAAACAGGCAGAGGGAGGGGCTGGGAATAAGGGCTGGGGCTGGGAGTAGGGGTACAGAGTACAGACAGGCAAACAGGCAGAGGATGGGGCTGGGAATAAGGGCTGGGGCTGGGAGTAGGGGTACAGAGTACCAGACAGGCAAGCAGGCAGAGGATGGGGCTGGGAATAAGAGCTGGGGCTGGGAGTAGGGGTACAGAGTACAGACAGGCAAGCAGGCAGAGGATGGGGCTGGGAATAAGGGCTGGGGCTGGGAGTAGGGGTACAGAGTACAGACAGGCAAGCAGGCAGAGGATGGGGCTGGGAATAAGGGCTGGGGCTGGGAGTAGGGTACAGAGTACAGACAGGCAAGCAGGCAGAGGATGGGGCTGGGAATAAGGGCTGGGGCTGGGAGTAGGAGTACAGAGTACCGACAGGCAAGCAGGCAGAGGATGGGGCTGGGAATAAGAGCTGGGGCTGGGAGTAGGGGTACAGAGTACAGACAGGCAAACAGGCAGAGGATGGGGCTGGGAATAAGAGCTGGGGCTGGGAGTAGGAGTACAGAGTACAGACAGGCAAGCAGGCAGAGGATGGGGCTGGGAATAAGAGCTGGGGCTAAGAGTAGGAGAGTACAGACAGGCAAACAGGGCAGAGGATGGGGCTGGGAATAAGAGCTGGGGCTGGGAGTAGGGCAGAGTACAGACAGGCAAGCAGGCAGAGGATGGGGCTGGGAGCTGGGAGTAGGAGTACAGAGTACAGACAGGCAAGCAGGCAGAGGATGGGGCTGGGAATAAGAGCTGGGGCTGGGAGTAGGGGTACAGAGTACCGACAGGCAAGCAGGCAGAGGAGGGGCTGGGAATAAGGGCTGGGGCTGGGAGTAGGGGTACAGAGTACCGACAGGCAAGCAGGCAGAGGATGAGGCTGGGAATAAGGGCTGGGGCTGGGAGTAGGAGTACAGAGTACCGACAGGCAAGCAGGCAGAGGAGGGGCTGGGAATAAGAGCTGGGGCTGGGAGTAGGGGTACAGAGTACAGACAGGCAGAGGAGGGGGCTGGGAATAAGGGCTGGGGCTGGGGAGTAGGGGTACAGAGTACAGACAGGCAAACAGGCAGAGGAGGGGCTGGGAATAAGGGCTGGGGCTTGGAGTAGGAGTACAGAGTACAGACAGGCAAACAGGCAGAGGAGGGGGCTGGGAATAAGGGCTGGGGCTGGGAGTAGGGGTACAGAGTACAGACAGGCAAACAGGCAGAGGATGGGGCTGGGAATAAGAGCTGGGGCTGGGAGTAGGGGTACAGAGTACAGACAGGCAAACAGGCAGAGGATGGGGCTGGGAATAAGGGCTGGGGCTGGGAGTAGGGGTACAGAGTACAGACAGGCAAACAGGCAGAGGATGGGGCTGGGAATAAGGGCTGGGGCTGGGAGTAGGGGTACAGAGTACCGACAGGCAAACAGGCAGAGGAGGGGGCTGGGAATAAGGGCTGGGGCTGGGAGTAGGGGTACAGAGTACCGACAGGCAAGCAGGCAGAGGATGAGGCTGGGAATAAGGGCTGGGGCTGGGAGTAGGAGTACAGAGTACCGACAGGCAAGCAGGCAGAGGATGGGGCTGGGAATAAGGGCTGGGGCTGGGAGTAGGGGTACAGAGTACCAGACAGGCAAGCAGGCAGAGGATGAGGCTGGGAATAAGGGCTGGGGCTGGGAGTAGGAGTACAGAGTACAGACAGGCAAACAGGCAGAGGATGGGGCTGGGAATAAGGGCTGGGGCTGGGAGTAGGGGTACAGAGTACAGACAGGCAAGCAGGCAGAGGATGGGGCTGGGAATAAGGGCTACAGAGAGTACAGACAGGCAAGCAGGCAGAGGATGGGGCTGGGAATAAGAGCTGGGGCTGGGAGTAGGAGTACAGAGTACCAGACAGGCAAGCAGGCAGAGGATGGGGCTGGGAATAAGAGCTGGGGCTGGGAGTAGGAGTACAGAGTACAGACAGGCAAGCAGGCAGAGGATGGGGCTGGGAATAAGAGCTGGGGCTGGGAGTAGGGGTACAGAGTACAGACAGGCAAGCAGGCAGAGGATGGGGCTGGGAATAAGAGCTGGGGCTGGGAGTAGGGGTACAGAGTACAGACAGGCAAGCAGGCAGAGGATGGGGCTGGGAATAAGGGCTGGGAGTAGGAGTACAGAGTACAGACAGGCAAGCAGGCAGAGGATGAGGCTGGGAATAAGAGCTGGGGCTGGGAGTAGGGGACGTACAGACAGGCAAACAGGCAGAGGATGGGGCTGGGAATAAGAGCTGGGGCTGGGAGTAGGAGCGTACAGACAGGCAAACAGGCAGAGGAGGGGGCTGGGAGCTGGAGTAGGGGTACAGAGTACAGACAGGCAAACAGGCAGAGGATGGAGGCTGGGAATAAGGCTGGGGCTGGGAGTAGGAGTACAGAGTACCGACAGGCAAGCAGGCAGAGGATGGGGCTGGGAATAAGAGCTGGGGCTGGGAGTAGGGGTACAGAGTACAAGGCAAACAGGCAGAGGATGGGGCTGGGAATAAGGGCTGGGGCTGGGAGTAGGGGTACAGAGTACAGACAGGCAAACAGGCAGAGGGAGGGGCTGGGAATAAGGGCTGGGGC
>NW_027032478.1:0-4797 GCF_034236695.1 Oncorhynchus nerka
TCTAATGTCCTTAAAACAAGTCAAAATGAGGCTCAGTAGTGTGTGTGGCCTCCACGTGCCTGTATGACCTCCCTACAACGCCTGGGCATGCTCCTGATGAGGTGGCGGATGGTCTCCTTAGGGATCTCCTCCCAGACCTGGACTAAAGCATCCTCCAACTCCTGGACAGTCTGTGGTGCAACGTGGCGTTGGTGGATGGAGCGAGACATGATGTCCCAGATGTGCTCAATTTGGATTCAGGTCTGGGGAATGGGCGGGCCTGTCCATAGCATCAATGCCTTTCTCTTGCAGGAACTGCTGACACACTCCAGCCACATGAGGTCTAGCATTGTCTTGCATTAGGAGGAACCCAGGGCCAACCGCACCAGCATATGGTCTCACAAGGGGTCTGAGGATCTCATCTCAGTACCTAATGGCAGTCAGGCTACCTGTGGCGAGCACATGGAGGGCTGTGCGGCCCCCCAAAGAAATGCCACCCCACACCATGACTGACCCACCGCCAAACCAGTCATGCTGGAGGATGTTGCAAGCAGAACGTTCTCCACGGCGTCTCCAGACTCTGTCACGTCTGTCACATGTGCTCAGTGCCTGTGAGATATGTGAAGAGCACAGGGCGCCAGTGGCGAATTTGCCAAGCTTGGTGTTGTCTGGCAAATGCCAAACGTCCTGCACGGTGTTGGGTTGTAAGCACAACCCCCACCTGTGGACGTCGGGCCCTCATACCACCCTCATGGAGTCTGTTTCTGATCATTTGAGCAGACACATGCACATTTGTGGCCTACTGGAGGTCATTTCGCAGGGCTCTGGCAGTGCTCCTCCTGCTCCTCCTTGCACAAAGGCGGAGGTAGCAGTCCTGCTGCTGGGTTGTTGCCCTCCTACGGCCTCCTCCACGTCTCCTGATGTACTGGCCTGTCTCCTGGTAGCGCCTCCATGCTCTGGACACTACGCTGACAGACACAGCAAACCTTCTTACCTGTTCTCTCTTCTACCGCATGGCAAGATTTGTTCTCTCTTCTACGGCATGGCAAGGGTACCAGTGCACAAGTCTGGAACCAACAGGACCCTGAACAGCTTCTACCCCAAACCGCCAAGACTGTTAAACAAGGCTGCACAAATAACTAATGAAATGGCTACCCGGAACACCACCATTTCCTGTGCACTTACTAAGAACTGCTTGAAAGTCAATTAGCATTCTGGATTCCCCCATGAAATATATTGAAAAGACAGTGACTCCTCAGGGTTTAGCCTGGTAAATAAGTTCTGTTATACTCACAGACATGATTCAAACAGTTTTAGAAACTTCAGTGTTTTCTTTCAATACTACTAATAATATGCATATATTAGGATCTAGGACAGTGAGGAGGCAGTTCAGTTTGGGCACTTATTTATCCAAAAAGTGAAAATGCTGCCCCTTACCCCAAACAGGTTAAACAAATCCAAATATATTTATATTTGAGATTCTTTAAAGTAGACACCCTTTGTCTTGATGACAGCTTTGCACACTCTTGTCAACCCTTGGACCATTATGAAACAAAATTCTCTGAACAGGTCAAATAAGCAAAAGAGAAATGACAGTCCGTCATTACTTTAAGACATGAAGGTCAGTCAATCCAGAACACTTCATGAACTTTAAAAGTTTATTCAAGTGCAGTCACAAAAACCATCAAGCTCTATGATGAAACTGGCACTCATGAGGACCGCCACAGGAAAGGCAGACCCAGACACCCCTGCTACTGCAGAGGATCAGTTCATTAGGAGTTACCAGACGCAGAAATAGAAAATAGTACAAATAAAGCTAAAGAATGAGTAGGTGTGTCCAAACGTTTGACTGGTACACACACAAACCCACATATATACGTGTGTGTTTAGAAAATGTTTTTTTTTCTCTCACAAAAGTAGTGCACTGGTCCTTTACTAATATTAGTGGACCAATATTCTAGACGTCTGTCGAGCGGGCAACATTTTTCTATCTGCACCTCCACAACTAAGGAGTGGCTCCCTAAGAAGCATCTCAAGGTCCTGGAGTGGCCTAGTCAGTCTCTAGACCTGAACCCAACAGAAAATATTGGGAGGGAGCTGAAAGTCCGTATTGCCAGTCTGAGGTCCTGAGCAGGTTTTCATCGAGCATCTCTTGGTACTTTGCTTCCTTCATCATTCCCTCGATCCTAACTTGGTGGTCCAAAGTTGAGGAAGTCCGGTGATGAGGTAGTCCTCTGTTGGGGACAGGGGGCACTGTCTGGCTGCCAGCTGAAGGCAGAATAGATAGGTGGACATGGGTAGAGGGACTATTGTTGTCGACCTGCTGTTTGACGTTGGCGATCACTTGCCTGGCATCGGGGTTTCAAGAACCAGAGCCGGTTCCTGGGGGCGGACAGTCCACTTCCAGTGGGGCTAAGCTATTTGCCAGGTGGAGCGGATCGTCGAAGGCAGGAAAGTAACGCCCAGGTCGCAGCTTCTTTAGGCCCTTTCACCTAACCACCTCTGCAAAGTCATCCTGAAAGTTGCCATATTCAAGTTAATTTCATTACATTTCGGAAGGTGGAAAAAAGTGTACAATGTGGATTGAACAATCGTCTCTTGGTTTAAACTGCTACTTGTGGCCTCAGTTCCATAATGATTCAAATAGGCTACGTGTCCCAAATTATTGCAGAATGAAAGCCTAATATGATCCACTAATGCTAGTAACCCCCAGGAACAACTACACGTACGTACGTGACAAAGGAAAGAAAGTTAAACAGAATGTAATGATACAAAATCTTGGCTACAAATTGAATGAAACTAATACTAAAGTGACAGTTATAAATGTTTGTGGTTATTACTTATGGTGGCTCCTGATAGTGGTTAATATTTCATATGATACTAATTGCCAAATAAAACTGAGTAAAGCCCGGGCATATAATTAAAATATTCTAAAGCGCATACATCAACTCGGCAGGGTCGTCCCTATGGAAGCTTATAGCTTGGATCTCCAAATTTCATCCAGACAAATGAGAGCATACAAGAATAATTCAGAAAAATGGCATTTATAACCTACTGTGGAAAATGGTCCGCAATACATGTCGATATGATTCAGTTTGCCATGTGACTGGTTTCACATTTGTCTCAATTGGTGCCTCTGAGGCAGTTCAGAGGGCTGTGTGAGGACCTTAAGAATGCATTTTTTAATGATTCTATGCTTGATCTTGTTTTAATTTGTACATTTTTTTTGTGTTTGTTTGCTTATATATTTTGTATGTTAACTATGTATTTTAATATGTTTTGTAACTTTCCCCAGATCATTGTTGTAAATGAGAATGTATTCTCAGTCAACTCACCTGGTAAAATAAGGAATAAACGTTTGTTGACGTGTTAGTACAACTGTCAGCCTGGTTAGCAATGTTTGGCCTGCTCTTTTCTGCATGACCTGCTGAGCTGCGTGCTCTGTCCTGGACTGTGCTAATGAATTCAGAGAGAGAACGTGTGTGGAGAGGAAGAGGGCGAAAGTGGCAGCGTGGGAAGAGCCATTTTGCGGGACTGAAGTGATGTGGAAACAGTGAATGTAGGTTATCATAGAGAGACAGAGGGACCATGAAGGGGGTACAATGTGCCGTGAGTGTATGTTGCGAACAGGCTTCTACATCCCAGGCCACCACACAGACAAGATTGAAAGTTTAATGTCTTTAAATGTCTAAATCTCAGGGTTATAAAACGGCTAGATAACCACACATTTGAAAATATGGAGGCTAGACACCCAAAATATGCAGGGTGCAATGAAGTGCATAAATAAAATTGACAAACGTGTGGGTTGATTAAACCATTAGTGCCATCAAGGCCAAGGACAGAGGCTCATGTATAGATTGATAACATTCATCACATGATTAAATCTAGGTAAATACGCAGAGTGGAAAATCTAAATGCCAACATGTAACATAGAAAAGAATGCATGATCACTCTCAGGGTTTACACCATTCACATTCAAATCCAAATCAAATCGTATTGTCACATACACATGGTAAACAAAAGTTCATGCGGAAGTAGCGATCTGTTTGTGCTTCTAGTTCCGACAGTGCAGTAATATCTAACAAGTAATCTAACAAATTCACAATGACTACCTTATACACATAATGTAAGGGGATGGAATAAGAATATATAAATATATGGATGTTCAATGGCCGTGCGGCATAGGCAAGATGCAATAGATGTTTATATACTGTATTTTATACCATATGAGATGATTAATGTAGGATATGTAAACATTATTAAAGTGGCATTATTTAAGTGACTAGTGATATTTTTTATTAAATCCATTTATTAAAGTGGCCAGTGATTTGAGTCTGTATGTTGGCAGCAGCCTCTATGTTAGTGATGGTTGTTTAACATTCTGATGCCCTTGAGATAGAAGCTGTTTTTCAGTTTCTCAGTCCCAGCTTTGATGCAGCTCTACTGACCTTGCCTTCTGGATGATAGTGGGGTAGACACGCAGTGGCTCGGGTGGTTGTTGTACTTGATGATCTTTTTGGCTGGCTACACAGAGGTGAGAAGAAAGCACAGGGAAGGAGGGAGCGTACTGAAATTATGAATCAACCACACTCATTCAATGCTAAGGAGTCAACCGTCCCTTATCTGGCGATTATTGAACACTGTTGACATAGCGCCTTCTTTGGCTTCAGGTTGGTTCCTTGTGATGTTAGGTTTGATACCGGAACTGAGGCATGCATCGAAATGCAGTGTGCCAATGCCTGTATCACTTTCTCAGAAACACCGCCACTCAGCACATCCTGTAACTCTTCTGAAGTTAATTCTCTTATACCCAAATAC
>NW_027032479.1:0-4799 GCF_034236695.1 Oncorhynchus nerka
TGTGCTTGATGCGAACCAGGGACCCTCTGCACACATCAACAACAGTCACCCACGAAGCATCGTTACCCATCGCTCCACAAAAGCCGCGGCCCTTGCAGAGCAAGGGGAACCACTACTTCAAGGTCTCAGAGCAAGTGACGTCACCGATTGAAACACTATTTAGCGCGCAGCACCGCTAACTAAGCTAGCTGTTTCACATCCGTTACACTTGATAAAGTTTTCTGAGTTCACAGCTTTGCCTTGAACTGCAAATAACTTAGAAATATGACTGTGTAATGGATTTCTTGGCCAGTACCATCATATTTACTCTGTTGTAAACATAAACTGGGTAAATCCATGCTATTAGGTACACCACCCCGTTCACAAAAATATTTTGCACCTATAGACAGTGAGTCACCTGGCCGTGGCTTGCTATATACAGTGGGGCAAAAAAGTATTTAGTCAGCCAACAATTGTGCAAGTTCTCCCACTTAAAAAATATGAGAGAGGCCTGTAATTTTCATCATAGGTACACTAAAACTATGACAGACAAAATGAGAAAAAAAAATCCAGAAAATCACATTGTAGGATTTTTAATTAATTAATTTGCAAATTATGGTGGAAAATAAGTATTTGGTCACCTACAAACAAGCAAGATTTCTGGCTCTCACAGACCTGTAACTTCTTCTTTAAGAGGCTCCTCTGTCCTACACTCGTTGCCTGTATTAATGGCACCTGTTTGAACTTGATATCAGTATAAAAGACACCTGTCCACAACCTCAAACAGTCACACTCCAAACTCCACTATGGCCAAGACCAAAGAGTTGTCAAAGGACACCAGAAACAAAATTGTAGACCTGCACCAGGCTGGGAAGACTGAATCTGCAATAGGTAAGCAGCTTGGTTTGAAGAAATCAACTGTGGGAGCAATTATTAGGAAATGGAAGACATACAAGACCACTGATAATCTCCCTCGATCTGGGGCTCCACGCAAGATCTCACCCCGTGGGGTCAAAATGATCACAAGAACGGTGAGCAAAAATCCCAGAACCACACGGGGGGACCTAGTGAATGACCTGCAGAGAGCTGGGACCAAAGTAACAAAGCCTACCATCAGTAACACACTACGCCGCCAGGGACTCAAATCCTGCAGTGCCAGACGTGTCCCTCTGCTTAAGCCATTACATGTCCAGGCCCGTCTGAAGTTTGCTAGAGAGCATTTGGATGATCCAGAAGATTGGGAGAATGTCATATGGTCAGATGAAACCAAAATAACTTTTTGGTAAAAACTCAACTCGTCGTGTTTGGAGGACAAAGAATGCTGAGTTGCATCCAAAGAACACCATACCTACTGTGAAGCATGGGGGTGGAAACATCATGCTTTGGGGCTGTTTTTCTGCAAAGGGACCAGAACGACTGATCCGTGTAAAGGAAAGAATGAATGGGGCCATGTATCGTGAGATTTTGAGTGAAAACCTCCTTCCATCAGCAAGGGCATTGAAGATGAAACGTGGCTGGGTCTTTCAGCATGACAATGATCCCAAACACACCGGCCGGGCAATGAAGAAGTGGCTTCGTAAGAAGCCTTTCAAGGTCCTGGAGTGGCCTAGCCAGTCTCCAGATCTAAACCCCATAGAAAATCTTTGGAGGGAGTTGAACGTCTGTGTTGCCCAGCAACAGCCCCAAAACATCACTCCTCTAGAGGAGATCTGCATGGAGGAATGGGCTAAAATACCAGCAACAGTGTGTGAAAACCTTGTGAAGACTTACAGAAAACGTTTGACCTCTGTCATTGCCAAAAAAGGGTATATAACAAAGTATTGAGAAACTTTTGTTATTGACCAAATACATATTTTCCACCAAATCCTACGGTGTGATTTTCTGGATTTTTTTCTTCTCATTTTGTCTGTCATAGTTGAAGTGTACCTATGATGAAAATTACAGGCCTTTCATCTTTTTAAGTGGGAGAACTTACACAATTGGTGGCTGACTAAATACTTTTTTGCCCCACTGTAAAGCAGGCATCGGGGCATTCAGTTACTATTGAAATGAACGTTAGAATGGGCAAAACAAGTGACCTAAGCGACTTTGAGAGTGGTATGATCGTTGGTGTACATTATCTCAGAAATGGCAGGCCTCCTGGGTTTTTCAGAGATGAGTGTCTAGGGTTTACTGAGAATGGTGTGAAAAACAAAACAGTCAGCAGTACTAGATGGGTGTACTTTAAACTGGCCGCTGAGTGTGTATGTCAATTTATGGATCTTTGTTAGTTTTTCTTTCTGTGTACACTGTCTTCGTTACACCATTTAAATGTATTCCTCAAACAAGTGGATTTCACCTGTGTTGCACTGTATATCTGTGCCTTTTGTTTCAAAACACTGCATGTTCTTTCTGCTCTCTCTTAATGTTGTAGTGGGTGTCATTCAAATTGTCAGGTCTGAATAATGAGTCATTTGTATGAGTCATTTCTTATTCTGTCTTCATTTGGGTGAACGTATATCTTGTTTTGGTGCTAGAGTTATGAAATTAGGGTTATTGGGTGGAGCACACATTTTATCCAAACAGTGTGGCATGGGTTAGTATACAAATTAATGTATTACAATGAATAACTAATAACTCACTTTACCTGTTGGGTTTGTGATATTGTATACGCTTGTTTACACTGAGCTGCACTGGGATCGGAAAGCAATCATGGTTATTTTAAGACACCGTGGAGCAGACGCGAGATATTATTCGGGAAAACGTACCTCTATGCTAGGATGGGATAGGCCACTACTCCAAATGTTACCTTTATCCACATTGTACATATCTTGCGCCGGCTCCACGGTGTCTTAATGTAACCATGCTTGTGTTCAGACTCCAGTGCTGCTCAGTGTAAATCAACGTAATGGTAGGGTCGTTATCTCTGGCAAGACATAATGTAACATATTTGATGTTTTACTACATCTGTGCATTAGCAATAGTTTTAAATATGTAAATACCTGGTAATAAAAATAATTGAAAAACAATGTAATATTGTCGTCTGTATTCAATAAAACAATGACATAGTCCTGCAATAATCAAAACAGTCTACCAAATTGATGTTTCCAACAAAAAAAAACTTTAATATCCGTTACATTGCATGTAGAGAACTAACGGTTGGGTCTAGTGGCGCTTTCAAGACGGATGGGAACTTGGAAAAAAGAGGTTAAATCATGACGTCAGTGGTCGGAAAGTCGGAGCTCTAGAAAGAGGCCCGAGTTCCCGTTCTGTAATTTCGAGTTGGATGACCGTTCAAAGCCATTTTTCCCAACTCGTTTTTCTCCCGAGTTCCCATTTGTGTTGTTGAACGTAGTTCTCAGTTTTGAACGCGTCATGATTCGCTGATATTCTCGCGCCAGATCTGTGGCAAGGAAGTTGTCATTTGTCGTAATTTCCTAGGACGGAACCACTGCAACAACAGTGCGGAGGAGAAGAGTAAGAGGCGCTCCGAACAGCATTCGAGGCCTCCTATGTCATTGTTTACACCGTGAAAGGAGTTTTATTTTTGCATGCATTAGACAAGCCCCCCCCCTCTGAGAAAACTCAGGGGAATTTAAGTAATAGAAGCGGTAAACACTAACAACGAAGATCCAAGTTGCAGTGGCCTAGTAACAGCAAATCAAGCACCACGCTGGGTGTTAGCTATGGAGGATGTCTCCGCTGTAACGATCAAAGGCGAGGGAGGAGATGAACAGGAGTCGGAAGATGTCAGAGAACATTTAACCAAGACCGAGAACAGCGCCAACAAGTCTGCCAAAGATGACAGTACCGATGGTAAGTGACCCCATCCTTTCACAATCATCTAAACATAGCTAACGTTAACTATTGCTACATCATGCTCAAATCCATGTTTGCTAGTTAGCTGATTAACGTTAGCGAACTATTCTAACATGATTATAGTTAAGGTTGCAGTTATTGTTAGGTAGCCATTGACCAGATAAGTCCATTTGTCCCACTTGATCTTGTTCGCATTTTTAGCTAGCAAAGTAGCTAACTAGTGGTGACTAAGAAGCTGTGCGTGTAGTCGGTGACGTTACTTGGGTTTGCTAGCTAGCAAGGGTGAATTGTCGATCATCCGAGTGACATTCGTACCGTTATAGTTAAACGTCTACTCTTTGATCTTACCCTTTCTTCAATGTTACGTGCAATCAAATAGGCTGTCATATTGTGATAAATAATACTGGGGCATATTTATTACGCCTATTTTGTTGCAAAACGTTCCTTAAGCGAACGAAACGGGGACCTACCTCCATTTGTCCATTAGAAACTCGTTGTAGTTGCAAAATGAAACGTTTGGCTAATGATTAGACCCCTGGACTAGCGTGATCACCTCCCCAATGTTTTGGAACTTCCCCGTAGGCCAGAGTCATCTAATTGGCCCCCACGATTATTTTGGGTAGCTGCTGCCCAATAGGGAAGATACTGTATGTTGCAACTCAAGACCGTTTTGCGTTGCTGATTGGGCTGCATGACGAGTCGATAAGCCGGCGCCCAGTGCACCTGTGTTGTATGGACATGCCTGCCGACCTGATACCTGACGGTGATGCTCAGGAAGCGTCCTACTGGATATCATGGTCCTGTCGCCTGCGATAGCTAACGCATGAAGAAACTGTACAATTTGTGTAAAACAGTGAAATGAGACTCAAACTAATCCGCTGTTTTCAAAACAGAAGTACTCACGGTATGGTAGCTAAATCAATATACAGTAGTTGTGGTAAGAAATGGAAGGGAATAAACGCAGCTCAATCAAAACCGTCTAATCTATTAGCAGAGTGCTTTCTACACACCCACTACTTTAC
>NW_027032480.1:0-4801 GCF_034236695.1 Oncorhynchus nerka
CTTGAGACTAGTTGTATCTGGAGCATCAGCATTTGTCGGTTCGATTACAGGCTCAAAATGGACAGAAACAAAGACCTTTCTTCTGAAACTTGTCAGTCTATTCTTGTCCTGAGAAATGAAGGCTATTCCATGCGAGAAACTGAATATCTCGTACAACGCTGAGTACCTCTCCCTTCACAGAACAGTGCAAACTGGCTCTAACCAGAATAGAAAGGAGTGGGAGGCCCCTGGTGCACAACTGAGCAAGAAGACAAGTACATTATTGTCTAGTTTGAGAAACAGACACCTCACAAGTTCTCAACTGGCAGCTTCATTAAATAGTACCCACAAAACACCAGTCTCAACGTCAACAGTGAAGAGGTGACCACGGGATGCTGGCCTTCTAGGCAGAGTTGCAAAGAAAAAGCCATATCTCAGACTGGCCAATAAAAAGAAAAGATTAAGATGGGCAAAATAACAGACACTGGAAAGAGGAACTCTGCCTAGAAGGACGCATCCCGTTGTCGCCTCTTCGCTGTTGACGTTGAGACTGGTGTTTTGTGGGTACTATTTAATGAAGCTGCCAGTTGAGGACTTGTGAGACATCTGTTTCTCAACCAGATACCAATGTATCTGTCCCACAGCCGTGCACCGGGTCTCACTGCTCTTTCTGCCTGGTAGCCTTTACAAGCTTCCCAATATTAATTGGGTGAATTTTGGCCCATTCCTCCTGACAGCTGGTGTACAGTGCCTTGCGAAAGTATTCGCCCCCTGAACTTTGCGACCTTTGCCACATTTCAGGCTTCAAACATAAAGATATAAAACTGTATTTTTTAGTGAAGAATCAACAACAAGTGGGACACAATCATGAAGTGGAACTACATTTATTGGATATTTCAAACTTTTTTTTAACAAATAAAAAACTGAAAAATTGGGCGTGCAAAATTATTCAGCCCCTTAAGTTAATACTTTGTAGCACCACCTTGCTGCGATTACAGCTGTAAGTCGCTTGGGGTATGTCTTCTATCAGTTTTGCACATCGAGAGACTGACATTTTTCCCATTCCTCCTTGCAAAACAGCTCGAGCTCAGTGAGGTTGGATGGAGAGCATTTGTGAACAGCAGTTTTCAGTTCTTTCCACAGATTCTTCGATTGGATTCAGGTCTGGACTTTGACTTGGCCATTCTAACACCTGGATATATTTTATTTTTGAACCATTCCATTGTAGATTTTGCTTTATGTTTTGATCATTGTCTTGCACATTGAAGACAAATCTCCGTCCCAGTCTCAGGTCTTTGCAGACCTCCATCAGGTTTTCTTCCAGAATGGTCCTGTATTTGGCTCATCCATCTTCCATCAATTTTAACCATCACCTGTCCCTGCTGAAGAAAAGCAGGCCCAAAACCCTTGATGCTGCCACCACCATGTTTGACAGTGAGGATGGTGTGTTCAGGGTGATGAGCTGTGTTGGCACTCTGCCAAACTAACGTTTTGCATTGTGCCCAAAAGTTCAATTTTGGTTTCATCTGACCAGAGCACCTTCTTCTACATGTTTGGTGTGTCTCCCAGGTGGCTTGTGGCAAACTTTAAACGACACTTTTTATGGATATCTTTAAGAAATGGCTTTCTTCTTGCCACTCTTCCATAAAGGCCAGATTTGTGCAATATACTGATTGTTGTCCTATGGACAGAGTCTCCCACCTCAGCTGTAGATCTCTGCAGTTCATCCAGAGTGATCATTGGGCCTCTTGGCTGCATCTCTGATCAGTCTTCCTTGTATGAGCTGAAAGTTTAGAGGGACGGCCAGGTCTTGGTAGATTTGCAGTGGTCTGATACTCCTTCCATTTCAATATTATCGCTTGCACAGTGCTCCTTGGGATGTTTAAAGCTTGGAAATCTTTTTGTATCCAAATCCGGCTTTAAACTTCTTCACAACAGTATCTCGGACCTGCCTGGTGTGTTCCTTGTTCTTCATGATGCTCTCTGCGCTTTTAACGGACCTCTGAGACTATCACAGTGCAGGTGCATTTATACGGAGACTTGATTACACACAGGTGGATTGTATTTATCATCATTAGTCATTTAGGTCAACATTGGATCATTCAGAGATCCTCACTGAACTTCTGGAGAGAGTTTGCTGCACTGAAAGTAAAGGGGCTGAATAATTTTGCACGCCCAATTTTTCAGTTTTTTATTTGTTAAAAAGTTTGAAATATCCAATAAATGTCGTTCCACTTCATGATTGTGTCCCACTTGTTGTTGATTCTTCACAAAAAAATACAGTTTAATATATTTATGTTTGAAGCCTGAAATGTGGCAAAAGGTCGCAAAGTTCAAGGGGGCCGAATACTTTCGTAAGGCACTGTAACTGAGTCAGGGTTGTTAGCCTCCTTGCTCACCCACGCTTTTCAGTTCTGCCCAAAAAATTCTATAGGATTGAGGTCATGGCTTTGTGGTGGCCACTCCAATACCTTGACTTTGTTGTCCTTAGCCATTTTGCCACGACTTTGGAAGTATGCTTGGGGTCATTTTCCATTTGGAAGACCCATTTGCGACTAAGCTTTAACTTTCCGACTGATGTCCTGAGATGTTGCTTCAATATATCCACATCATTTTCCTTCCTCATGCAGCCATCTATTTTGTGAAGTGCACCAGTCCCTCCTGCAGCAAAGCACCTCCACAACATGATGCTGCCACCCCCTTGCTTCACGGTTGGGATGGTGTTCTTCAGCTTGCAAGTCTCCCCCTTTTTCCTCCAAACATAACAATGGTCATTATGGGCAAACAGTTCTATTTTTGTTTCATCAGACCAGAGGACATTTCTTCAAAAGTACGATATGCAGTTGCAAACCGTAGTCTGGCTTTTTTATGGCAGTTTTGGAGCAGTGGCTTCTTTCTTGCTGGGCGGCCTTTCAGGTTATGTTTTACTGTGGATTGAGATACTTTTGTACCTGTTTCCTCTAGCATCCTCACAAGGTCCTTTACTGTTGTTCTGAGATTGATTTGCACTTTTCACACCAAAGTACATTCATCTCTAGGAGACAGAACACATCTTCTTCCTGAGCGGTATGATGGCTGCGTGGTCACATGGTGTTTATACTTGCATACTATTGTTTGTACAGATTAATGTGGTACCTTCAGGCATTTGGAAATTGCTGACTTGTGGAGGAACCAGACTTGTGGAGGTCTACAATTTTTTTTCTGAGGTCTTGGCTGATTTATTTTAATTTTCCCATGATGTCAATGCAAAGAGGCACTGAGTTTGAAGGTAGGCCTTGAAATACACTGCTCAAAAAAATAAAGGGAACACTTAAACAACACAATGTAACTCCAAGTCAATCACACTTCTGTGAAATCAAACTGTCCACTTAGGAAGCAACACTGATTGACAATACATTTCACATGCTGTTGTGCAAATGGAAGAAGATAACAGGTGGAAATTGATAGGCAATTAGCAAGACACCCCCAATAAAGGAGTGGTTCTGCAGGTGGTGACCACAGACCACTTCTCAGTTCCTATCTTCCTGGCTGATGTTTTGGTCACTTTTGAATGCTGAGATTTTTCCTCTAGTGGTAGCATGAGACGGAGTCTACAACCCCACCCAAGTGGCTCAGGTAGTGCAGCTCATCAGGATGGCACATCAATGCGAGCTGTAGCAAGAAGGTTTGCTGTGTCTGTCAGGCGTAGTGTGCAGAGCATGGAGGCGCTACCAGGAGACAGGCCAGTACATCAGAGACGTTATGAGGTTTCTAATGTTATGCACTATAGCCCGTTACCATATGTGATTGAATATTATCTGCTGTTGGCTTGTGTGGATGCCATGTATGTGTTATGCAACATAGCTGACTTGAAACATTGTTAACAGTTTCAAGGCCATGGGCCTTTCTCATGATGGAAAAGTAGCATGAAGACAGGAACTGTTCAATGAGTTGGGAGGGGGCACATTCAGAGCGGGGTGTTGCGAGAACAAGCGGTCTTTTGTTACATAACAGGAGCCAGGTGCGAGATAACGGTATGAGCACATGGATGTTCTTCGCAGCAACAGTTACATCTATCAACAGAAGCGCCAAGAGGGTGGACCCACCTGAGCGCCTGCAATAGGCTGAGCAAGTTTAAATGCGCCCAGTCTCTACTGTGATAGGCCAACAGACGGGTTGAAATGTCTATCACAGTATAAAGAATACTGTTTACATACATCTTGTCAGTTCTCTGTTTTGCCCCGTATGTGGGACAGAGAGCCCGTATATACGAAAATTGCATTTACCACTTATTGCTTAGCTAATAAAAAATACATAGTATACAATCGGTGACTCATTGTCATATTTATCCTGATACCAGATTCGAATTGATGCAACTCTAACATGGTGACCACCGACTTGATCTGGTAGAAGGACGACGCTGGAAATTGTCCGGCGATTGGCCAGTACTGTTGTCAGACGGTGTCTCACAAATCCTGGCCGGTCAACTAAAAGAGGTAAGCAGACACCTGTTGTGAAAAACTAAAGTTCTGCACATTGACTTATCCAAATTTAGTTTTCAGAGACACCTGTTTGATGTAAGTTACCAAATTATGTGAATACTAACATTGACAAAAATAATTGAATATGACATATATGCTGTGGTAAATGCAATTTTGAACTGAATCGTCGCTCTTATGGTATAACAACGAATGTAATGTACTAAATGGGTCGGTTGGTGTAACGCGTACCAGTTGTTTGAATGACGGTGAATCGGATTGGTTAAAGGAATTCACAAGTGTGTGTGTGTGAGCAGGATCGGAATGTAACAATGAATGCTGTGTACTGTTGTGCATGAGGAAAT
>NW_027032481.1:0-4803 GCF_034236695.1 Oncorhynchus nerka
TAACAGACCAGATCCAAGATGGCGTAGCAGTAGTTGTCCTGTCGTATCGTCTCTCTGTAAATATCGTCTCTTTTTCGTTTTAGATCTTTTTTAGATATTTTTTTCTTCGCATATCCTTAAAAACATTTTGCTAAACCTAAGCTTCCAAATACTCTTCTGCAACCCGCCAATGTAGCTACTTTCCTAAAGTAGTTATATTTACTTCGGAACCGGACCCTCTCAACTGAAGCTAGCCAGCTAACTACCAGCTATGCTAGCGGTCATCAACTAACCAGAGCATAACGGACCTAATTAATTTTTTTTACCCCCGGATTCCCACCACAAACGGAACATTCTTCAGCTGGATCCTCGCAACTAGCTATCGAGCGAAACAGCAACCCTGGTTGATTACTCCTGGCTAGCGTTTCCACCCACGTAGCTTGAAGCTAGCCCGGCCAAAGCTCCTAGCATACTCCTGGGCTACAATACCTTGACTACGACCGGTCTATCGATATCACTGCATGAAGAGGAATAAACAGACTCACCCCATCGCGACGTCCTCCAAAGGCTAACTCTCTAGCCCTCGCTATCTCCTTGCTTGCTAGTTCGGCACGCTAACTGCTAGCTTCTTTAGCCCAGGTCCGCTAACTACTACCTTGTTTACCCCGGCCTGCTAATCTGTTAGCTTGTTAGCACAGGCCTGCTAACCGTCCCGCCGCGTCCCAAAAACACAGTGGCCCATATGTACTCTATCTCTTCCCGATTTAAAAAAAAAAATTGTTTATACCTTCCGGAAACTTGCCTCACCCAATGTGATACGGAATCGCTATTATCTTTATTTTTAGAACACACTCAAGAACCTCCAGAAGCTAACCAGCTAGCTAGCTACAAGCTATTTAGTCATTGTTAGTTTTCTTAACCTGGATAACACTCGCCAGCCCAGCCCCCCCTGCCCCATCCACCGCTGCCCCCTGGACTCTGATCACTTGGCTACATAGCTGATGCACGCTGGACTGTCCATAAATCACGGTACTCCATTCTGCTTGTTTGTTTTATCTGTCGGCCGAGTTGCCTAGTCAATGCCATCTCACCTGCTGTTGTTATGCTAGCTGATTAGCTGTTGTCTCACCCACTGTTTTAGCTAGCTTTCCCAATTCAACACCTGTGTTCACTGTATGCATCGCTGTATGTCTCTCTCAAATGTCAATATGCCTTGTATACTATTGCTCAGGTTAGTTATCATTGTTTTAGTTCACAATGGAGCCCCTAGTCCTATTCCTCACACCCCTGATACCTCCTTTGTCCCACCTCCCACATATGCGGTGACCTCACCCATTACAACCAGCATGTCCAGAGATAAAACCTCTCTCATCATCACCCAGTGCCTGGGCTTACCTCCGTACCCGCACCCCACCATACCCCTGTCTGTGCATTATGCCCTGAATATATTCTACCATGCCCAGAAACCTGCTCCTCTTATTCTCTGTCCCCAACGCTCTAGGCGACCAGTTTTGATAGCCCTTAGCCGCACCCTCATACTACTCCTTCTCTGTTCCGCGGGTGATGTGGAGGCAAACCCGGGCCCTGCATGTCCCCAGGCACCCTCATTTGTTGACTTCTGTGATCGAAAAAGCCTTGGTTTCATGCATGTCAACATTAGAAGCCTCCTCCCTAAGTTTGTTTTACTCACTGCTTTAGCACACTCTGCCAACCCTGATGTCCTTGCCGTGTCTGAATCCTGGCTCAGGAAGGCCACCAAAAATTCAGAGATTTCCATACCCAACTATAACATCTTCCGTCAAGATAGAACTGCCAAAGGGGGAGGAGTTGCAGTCTACTGCAGAGATAGCCTGCAAAGTAATGTCATACTTTCCAGGTCCATACCCAAACAGTTCGAACTACTAATTCTGAAAATTACTCTCTCCAGATATAAGTCTCTCACTGTTGCCGCCTGCTACCGACCCCCCTCAGCTCCCAGCTGTGCCCTGGACACCATTTGTGAATTGATTGCCCCCCATCTAGCTTCTGAGTTTGTTCTGTTAGGTGACCTAAACTGGGATATGCTTAACACCCCGGCAGTCCTACAATCTAAGCTAGATGCCCTCAATCTCACACAAATCATCAAGGAACCCACCAGGTACAACCCTAACTCTGTAAGCAAGGGCACCCTCATAGACGTCATCCTGACCAACTGGCCCTCCAAATACACCTCCGCTGTCTTCATCCAGGATCTCAGCGACCACTGCCTCATTGCCTGTATCCGCTACGGGGCCGCAGTCAAACGACCACCCCTCATCACTGTCAAACGCTCCCTAAAACACTTCTGTGAGCAGGCCTTTCTAATTGACCTGGCCCGGGTATCCTGGAAGGACATTGACCTCATCCCGTCAGTTGAGGATGCCTGGTCATTCTTTAAGAGTAACTTCCTCACCATATTAGATAAGCATGCTCCGTTCAAAAAATGCAGAACTAAGAACAGATACAGCCCTTGGTTCACTCCAGACCTGACTGCCCTCGACCAGCACAAAAACATCCTGTGGCGGACTGCAATAGCATCGAACAGTCCCCGCGATATGCAACTGTTCAGGGAAGTCAGGAACCAATACACGCAGTCAGTCAGGAAAGCTAAGGCCAGCTTCTTCAGGCAGAAGTTTGCATCCTGTAGCTCCAACTCCAAAAAGTTCTGGGACACTGTGAAGTCCATGGAGAACAAGAGCACCTCCTCCCAGCTGCCCACTGCACTGAGGCTAGGGAACACGGTCACCACCGACAAATCCATGATTATCGAAAACTTCAACAAGCATTTCTCAACGGCTGGCCATGCCTTCCGCCTGGCTACTCCTACCTCGGTCAACAGCTCCGGCCCCCCCGCAGCTCCTCGCCCAATCCTCTCCAGGTTCTCCTTTACCCAAATCCAGATAGCAGATGTTCTGAAAGAGCTGCAAAATCTGGACCCGTATAAATCAGCTGGGCTTGACAATCTGGACCCTCTATTTCTGAAACTATCCGCCGCCATTGTCGCAACCCCTATTACCAGCCTGTTCAACCTCTCTTCCATATCGTCTGAGATCCCCAAGGATTGGAAAGCTGCCGCAGTCATCCCCCTCTTCAAAGGGGGAGACACCCTGGATCCAAACTGTTACAGACCTATATCCATTCTGCCCTGCCTATCTAAGGTCTTCGAAAGCCAAGTCAACAAACAGGTCACTGACCATCTCGAATCCCACCGTACCTTCTCCGCTATGCAATCTGGTTTCCGAGCCGGTCACGGGTGCACCTCAGCCACACTCAAGGTACTAAACGACATCATAACCGCCATCGATAAAAGACAGTACTGTGCAGCCGTCTTCATCGACCTTGCCAAGGCTTTCGACTCTGTCAATCACCATATTCTTATCGGCAGACTCAGTAGCCTCGGCTTCTCGGATGACTGCCTTGCCTGGTTCACCAATTACTTTGCAGACAGAGTTCAGTGTGTCAAATCGGAGGGCATGTTGTCCGGTCCTCTGGCAGTCTCTATGGGGGTGCCACAGGGTTCAATTCTCGGGCCGACTCTTTTCTCTGTGTATATCAATGATGTTGCTCTTGCTGCGGGCAATTCCCTGATCCACCTCTACGCAGACGACACCATTCTATACACTTTCGGCCCGTCATTGAACACTGTGCTATCTAACCTCCAATCGAGCTTCAATGCCATACAACACTCCTTCCGTGGCCTCCAACTGCTCTTAAACGCTAGTAAAACCAAATGCATGCTTTTCAACCGATCGCTGCCTGCACCCGCTTGCCCGACTAGCATCACCACACTGGATGGTTCCGACCTTGAATATGTGGACACCTATAAGTACCTAGGTGTCTGGCTAGACTGCAAACTCTCCTTCCAGACCCATATCAAACATCTCCAATCGAAAATCAAATCAAGAGTCGGCTTTCTATTCCGCAACAAAGCCTCCTTCACTCACGCTGCCAAGCTTACCCTAGTAAAACTGACTATCCTACCGATCCTCGACTACGGCGATGTCATCTACAAAATGGCTTCCAACACTCTACTCAGCAAACTGGATGCAGTTTATCACAGTGCCATCCGTTTTGTCACTAAAGCACCTTATACCACCCACCACTGCGACTTGTATGCTCTAGTCGGCTGGCCCTCGCTACATATTCGTCGCCAGACCCACTGGCTCCAGGTCATCTACAAGGCCATGCTAGGCAAAGCTCCGCCTTATCTCAGCTCACTGGTCACGATGGCAACACCCATCCGTAGCACGCGCTCCAGCAGGTGTATCTCATTGAGCATCCCCAAAGCCAACACCTCATTCGGCCGCCTTTCGTTCCGGTACTCTGCTGCCTGTGACTGGAACGATTTGCAAAAATCGCTGAAGTTGGAGACTTTTATCTCCCTCACCAACTTCAAACATCAGCTATCTGAGCAGCTAACCGATCGCTGCAGCTGTACATAATCTATTGGTAAATAGCCCACCCATTCTCACCTACCTCATCCCCACAGTTTTTATTTATTTACCTTTCTGCTCTTTTGCACACAAATATCTCTACCTGTACATGATCATCTGATCATTTATCACTCCAGTGTTAATCTGCAATATTGTAATTATTCGCCTACCTCCTCATGCCTTTTGCACACATTGTATATAGACTCCCCTTTTTTTCTCTACTGTGTTATTGACTTGTTAATTGTTTACTCCATGTGTAACTCTGTGTTGTCTGTTCACTCTGCTATGCTTTATCTTGGCCAGGTCGCAGTTGCAAATGAGAACCTGTTCTCAACTAGCCTACCTGGTTAAATAAAGGTTAAATAAAATAAAT
>NW_027032482.1:0-4803 GCF_034236695.1 Oncorhynchus nerka
CCATCTCTCTAGGTGTCTATAGTAGAGTCCTGGTGTGTTAACCATCTCTCTAGGTGTCTATAGTAGAGTCCTGGTGATGTTAACCATCTCTCTAGGTGTCTATAGTAGAGTCCTGGGGTGTTAACCATCTCTCTAGGTGTCTATAGTAGAGTCCTGGGGTGTTAACCATCTCTCTAGGTGTCTATAGTAGAGTCATGGGATGTTAACCATCTCTCTAGGTGTCTATAGTAGAGTCCTGGGGTGTTAACCATCTCTCTAGGAGTCTATAGTAGAGTCCTGGGGTGTTAACCATCTCTCTAGGTGTCTATAGTAGAGTCCTGGGGTGTTAGCCATCTCTCTAGGAGTCTATAGTAGAGTCCTGGTGTGTTAACCATCTCTCTAGGGGTCTATAGTAGAGTCCTGGGATGTTAGCCATCTCTCTAGGTGTCTATAGTAGAGTCCTGGGTGTTAACCATCTCTAGGTGTCTAATAGAGTCCTGGGATGTTAACCATCTCTCTAGGGGTCTATAGTAGAGTCCTGGGATGTTAACCATCTCTCTAGGTGTCTATAGTAGAGTCCTGGGATGTTAACCATCTCTCTAGGGGTCTATAGTAGAGTCCTGGGATGTTAACCATCTCTCTAGGTGTCTATAGTAGAGTCCTGGGATGTTAACCATCTCTCTAGGTGTCTATAGTAGAGTCCTGGGGTGTTAACCATCTCTCTAGGTGTCTATAGTAGAGTCCTGGGATGTTAACCATCTCTCTAGGTGTCTATAGTAGGGTCATGGTGTATGTTAACCATCTCTCTAGGTGTCTATAGTAGAGTCCTGGGATGTTAACCATCTCTCTAGGTGTCTATAGTAGAGTCCTGGGTGTTAACCATCTCTCTGGTCTATAGTAGAGTCATGGGATGTTAGCCATCTCTCTAGGTGTGTATAGTAGAGTCCTGGGGTGTTAACCATCTCTCTAGGTGTCTATAGTAGAGTCCTGGGATGTTAACCATCTCTCTAGGTGTCTATAGTAGAGTCCTGGGGTGTTAACCATCTCTCTAGGTGTCTATAGTAGAGTCCTGGGATGTTAACCATCTCTCTAGGTGTCTATAGTAGAGTCCTGGGGTGTTAACCATCTCTCTAGGTGTCTATAGTAGAGTCCTGGGATGTTAACCATCTCTCTAGGTGTCTATAGTAGAGTCCTGGGGTGTTAACCATCTCTCTAGGTGTCTATAGTAGAGTCCTGGGATGTTAGCCATCTCTCTAGGAGTCTATAGTAGAGTCCTGGTGTGTTAACCATCTCTCTAGGGGTCTATAGTAGAGTCCTGGTGTGTATACCTGGTCAACCGGGTAGTGTGTTAGCCATCTCTCTAGGTGTGTATTGTAGAGTCCTGGGGTGTATACCTGGTCAACAGGGTAGTGTGTTAGCCATCTCTCTAGGTGTCTATAGTAGAGTCCCGGGGTGTATACCTGGTCAACCGGGTAGTGTGTTAGCCATCTCTCTAGGTGTGTATTGTAGAGTCCTGGGGTGTATACCTGGTCAACAGGGTAGTGTGTTAGCCATCTCTCTAGGTGTGTATTGTAGAGTCCCGGGGTGAGACAGAGGTTCTGTAGTGATCGGATGTTGGACGGCGCCCCGCGTCGAGCGCTGATGACATCATAGAAGGAGAGCATCGACCCGGTGCGTTCCTCATGAGCCTTCTGGTGCTGAAATACACCGCGTTAGAACACACACACACACACACACACACACACACACACACACACACACACACACACACACACCTTGAATTTGAATTCAAGGATACTGAATTTGATAAACAATGAGTGAACAAAACATTAAGAACACCTTCCTCATATTGAGTTGAGCCACCCTTTGCCCTCAGAGGAGCCTCATTGGGGACTCTACAAAGTGTTGAAAGCGTTCCCCAGGGATGCTGACCCATGTTGACTACAATGCTTCCCACAGTTAGTCCTCAGAGGAGCCTCGATTCGTCGGGGACTCTTTCAAAGTGTTGAAAGCGTTCCCCAGGGATGCTGACCCATGTTGACTACAATGCTTCCCACAGTTTGTCCTCAGAGGAGCCTCGTCGGGGACTCTACAAGGTGTTGAAAGCGTTCCCCAGAGATGCTGACCCATGTTGACTACAACACTTCCCACAGTTAGTCCTCAGAGGAGCCTCGATTCGTCGGGGACTCTACAAGGTGTTGAAAGCGTTCCCCAGGGATTCTGACCCATGTTGACTACAATGCTTCCCACAGTTTGTCCTCAGAGGAGCCTCGATTCGTCGGGGACTCTTTCAAAGTGTTGAAAGCGTTCCCCAGGGATGCTGACCCATGTTGACTACAATGCTTCCCACCGTTAGTCCTCAGAGGAGCCTCGTCGGGGACTCTACAAGGTGTTGAAAGTGTTGAAAGCGTTCCCCAGGGATGCTGACCCATGTTGACTACAATGCTTCCCACAGTTTGTCCTTTGGGTGATTGAACCATACTTGACATGCTTGGTAAACTGTTGAGCGTGAAAAACCCAGCAGCGTTGCAGTTCTTGACACAAACCCCCTGGTACCTACTGCCACACCCTGTTCAAAGGCATTTCAACCTGTTGTCTGGCCCCTTCACCCTCTGAATGGCACACAATCATTTTATTTATTTTTTATTTATTTCACCTTTATTTAACCAGGTAGGCTAGTTGAGAACACCTTTATTTAACCAGGTAGGCTAGTTGAGAACACCTTTATTTAACCAGGTAGGCTAGTTGAGAACAAGTTCTCATTTACAATTGCGACCTCTGGCCAAGACCACTGTCTCAATTGTCTCAAGTCTTAAAAATCCTTCTTTGACCTGTCATCCTCTCATTCATCTACACTGATTGAAGTGGATTTAACAGGTGACATCAATAAGGGATCATAGCTTTCATACTGGATTCACCTGGTCAGTCTGAGTCATGGAAAGAACAGGTGTTCTTAATGTTTTGTCCACTCGCTGTATATTTCGATCATAAAATATCAAACATGACGTTATATACACGCACATCAAGTATTGATGAAACAATTGACAAAACCTCTATGTGAATATTTAAAGTTGTTACATTTCATTAGTCACTGGGTTCAATATGGGGGGAGGAATACTACATTTCCCAGAATGCATTAGTGAAACCTCAATTGACAAAACCTCTATGTGAATATTTAAAGTTGTTACATTTCATTAATCACTGACACATGTTGTTCAATATGAGGGGGGAACTACATTTCCCAGAATGCATTAGTGAAACCTCAAGTTGACCCGGAAGATGTTGAAAAAGAAGCCAATCAAATGACATGGTTGTTGGATCAATAACGGTCTGTTCTAAACACTGAGGTTATTAAAAGACCATATCAACACTGAGGTTATTAAAAGACCATATCAACACTGAGGTTATTACAAGACCATATCAACACTGAGGTTATTAAAAGACCATATCAACACTGAGGTTATTAAAAGACCATATCAACACTGAGGTTATTACAAGACCATATAAACACTGAGGTTATTACAAGACCATATCAACACTGAGGTTATTAAAAGACCATATCAACACTGAGGTGATATAAAAGACCATATCAACACTGAGGTTATTAAAAGACCATATCAACACTGAGGTTATTAAAAGACCATATCAACACTGAGGTTATTAAAAGACCATATCAACACTGAGGTTATTAAAAGACCATATCAACACTGAGGTTATTACAAGACCATATCAACACTGAGGTTATTAAAAGACCATATCAACACTGAGGTTATTAAAAGACCATATCAACACTGAGGTTATTAAAAGACCATATCAACACTGAGGTTATTACAAGACCATATCAACACTGAGGTTATTAAAAGACCATATCAACACTGAGGTTATTAAAAGACCATATCAACACTGAGGTTATTAAAAGACCATATCAACACTGAGGTTATTAAAAGACCATATCAGCACTGAGGTTATTAAAAGACCATATCAACACTGAGGTTATTAAAAGACCATATCAACACTGAGGTTATTAAAAGACCATATCAACACTGAGGTTATTAAAAGACCATATCAACACTGAGGTTATTAAAAGACCATATCAACACTGAGGTTATTAAAAGACCATATCAACACTGAGGTTATTAAAAGACCATATCAACACTGAGGTTATTAAAAGACCATATCAACACTGAGGTTATTAAAAGACCATATCAACACTGAGGTTATTAAAAGACCATATCAACACTGAGGTTATTAAAAGACCATATCAACACTGAGGTTATTAAAAGACCATATCAACACTGAGGTTATTAAAAGACCATATCAACACTGAGGTTATTAAAAGACCATATCAACACTGAGGTTATTAAAAGACCATATCAACACTGAGGTTATTAAAAGACCATATCAACACTGAGGTTATTAAAAGACCATATCAACACTGAGGTTATTAAAAGACCATATCAACACTGAGGTTATTAAAAGACCATATCAACACTGAGGTTATTAAAAGACCATATCAACACTGAGGTTATTACAAGACCATATCAACACTGAGGTTATTAAAAGACCATATCAACACTGAGGTTATTAAAAGACCATATCAACACTGAGGTTATTAAAAGACCATATCAACACTGAGGTTATTACAAGACCATATCAACACTGAGGTTATTAAAAGACCATATCAACACTGAGGTTATTACAAGACCATATCAACACTGAGGTTATTAAAAGACCATATCAACACTGAGGTTATTACAAGACCATATCAACACTGAGGTTATTAAAAGACCATATCAACACTGAGGTTATTACAAGACCATATCA
>NW_027032483.1:0-4803 GCF_034236695.1 Oncorhynchus nerka
ACCCGCTAAGTGCTACTGAAAGTCAACAAAGGAACATACCCCTAGAGCCTGCGGAGCTGGGGCGCAAGATGGCTCAACGACTGATCACCACGGTTACTGGACCCAGGAGCGGAAGCGACTACGAGTAGGAACACAGCACATGAGACAACCATAACAGCAGCAGGACACACACTTCAGGTGTGCAGCTGTGGTTGGGAGAGAGTAACATCGGCAAGGGGTTAAGGATCCATCAAGGGAGGAAAAGGTGCTTGGGAGAGCAGAGACAGGGACCTCGCGATTGACCAGTACTTCTTACGAAGCAGCCAGTCAAATCAGTCGAATGAAGCACAGCGACGGGACGCAAACCAAAGTTCGCAGAGCATCAGCACCCCTGTAACTGAGGAGGATAACACAAGCACAGAAATGCCGGTGGATGAACTCACCCAACCACAGAGACCTCTAAAGAGGAAAAGATCAAAGGGCACAGACCAAGTGTGAAGTGGCCCAAAGCTGTTGAAAAGAGAGAGTGGGAAACAATCAACAACGACCTGACAAAAATCTTGGAACAACAGGTAGGAACAGCAGAGAAAAAGCTTGAAAGGATGGGAGACATTATCTACCACTACGGAGAAGAGCGCTTTGGAGTAAACGAAAGGAGAAGTGGCAAGACACCACCCCTGCCAGCCAAATCTAGGAGACAGCAGGAGATCGAGATACTTGTCAGAGAGAGAAGGCAGCTGAGGAAGCAGTGGAAGAAGGCCTCTGATGCAGAGAGAGAAGGTCTCATGCTACTCCAAGCAGACATTAAATGTCGGCTGGCAACCTTGCGAAGAGCGGAAAACTTAAGGAAACTTCGTAGGAAGAAGGTACACTCAAGAACACGGTTCTATAAAAACCCCTTTAAGTTTGTCAAAGATCTCTTCGCAAAGGAAAGTGTGGAATCCTAAAAACTCCAAAGCCTGAACTGGAAGAACATCTGGAAAAGGTCACCAGGACATGAAAAGGCATGAGCAGATAGTCATCCCACATGACATCCCACCTATTCAACCACCAGAATTCCAATCTGGACACTGACCCTCAAAATGGAGGAAGTAGAAACGTTATCCGAAGAGCAAGGCGGCCTCTGCTCCTGGTCTAATGGAGTACCATACAAGCTCTACAAGAACGCCCCGGATGTCCCTCACGCTTTCTTTGGGAGGCTCATGAGGATAGTGTGGCAGAAGGAAATAATACCAAAGGCATGGCGAAGGGCTGGTGGTGTGCTAATCCCGAAGAAGGATCGACAGACATCAGTCAATTCCGACCAATCTCCCTTCTCAACGTCGAAGGAAGATCTTTTCAGTATATTAGCACAGGGCTGTCACTTATCTGGAAAGGAACAAGTACATTGATACATCTGTACAGAAAGCAGGCATTCCTGGTTTCTCTGGTTGCCTGGAACATACTAGTATGATTTGGCGCAGATCCAAACCGCTAAGAAGGACAAGAGAGACCTCTATGTCATCTTCCTCGACCTGGCCAATGCCTTTGGCTCAGTTCCCCATGAACTCCTCTGGAATCCTTCAACATTTTCCCACGTACCAGAACCCATCACTGCACTGGTAAAGGCCTATTTCCAAGACCTGCAATTGTGTTTCACAGCACCTGACTTCACAACAACATGGCAGGCGCTTGGAAGTAGGCATGTGGCTGAGCTGTACAATTTCTCCTCTGGCATTCACTATGGCCATGGAAGTCATCATCAGGGCATCGAGATGGGTGGTCGGCGGTGAAGAGAACTAAGGAAGGGCTCCGTCTCCCACCTATCCGAGCATACATGGATGACATGACTATACTGACCACCACTGCAGCATGCACCAGGCGGCTACTTGCAAAACTGCAGGATAACATCAAGTGGGCCGGATGAAAATCAAGCCAAGCAAATCTCGAAGCATCTCCATAGTCAAGGGACAGCTTAAAGATGTGAGGTTCTGCATTGGAGATGACCCGATACCAACGGTGTCTGAGCAACCCATCAAGAGCCTGGGTAGATGGTACAACGAAAGCCTCCGGGATAAAGATCAAGTGCAGCAAGTAAGGCAGGACATCGCCGACGGTCTTGAGAACATCAACAAGACCCTACTGCCTGGGAGGCTCAAGCTTTGGTGCCTACAGTTTGGACTTCTCCCCAGGTAATGTGGCCACTCACCGTCTATGAGGTCCCAATAACAACAGTGGAGAAGATGGAGCGAACCATTACCTCATACGTGAAGAAATGGCTGGGTGTCCCACGATGCCTGAGTAACATCGGCCTGTATGGCAAAGGGGTCCTTGAACTACCTCTTACAAGTCTAACGGAGGAGTACAAGTGCTCTAAAGTAAGACTTCAGATGACATTGAAGGACTCCAAAGACCAGACCACTAGCAAGGCTGCACCTCTACAAACTGGACGGAAATGGACATCATCCAAGGCTGTGCAGCAAGCAACATCAGCCCTGAGACACCAAGACATTGTGGGGAATATCCAGCATGGAAGAGGAGGCTTTGGCCTGGCAGTAAACAAACCAACGTTCCATGAGGCAACAACATCTGAACGCAGGAAGCTGGTGGTCGAGGAGGTGCGCAGACAAGAGGAGACTGAGTGCAAAGGCTGTCTCTCTTGCTAAACAAGGGCAATGGACGCGGTGGAAGGCCTGGAGAGGAAAGATCAACTGGAGTGAGCTTTGGCAAATGGGAGGCAAGCAACATCAGTTTCATCATAAGAGCTGTTTATGATGTGCTTCCATCACCAAAAAATCTACATCAATGGTATGGCGGGGATTTCGACCTGCCCCCTCTGCCCAGCTCAGCGACTCTCAGGCATATAATGACAGGTTGCAAGACCAGCCTCTCACAAGGCCGCTACACTGGAGGCACAATCAGGTCCTCAAGAGCCTGGCTGCAGCACTTGAGACCAGGAGGAGTGCAACCAATTCATTACCTCCAAAAACAAGCAATCCCGTCAAAACAACAACATTCATCCGGGAGGAGGGACAGAAAGGCCCAAGTATCCTCCTACAAAGCCAGAAACTGGACACCTAGCCATGGCCCAGGACTGGAAAGATGCTTGTCGATATTGGCCAGCAACTCATTTTTCCACCAGAGATTGCTTTACCAACCTTAGGCCAGACATGGTACTCTGGTCCCCTTCACGAAAGGCTGTGTACATCATAGAGCTCACAGTCCCGTGGGAAGACTCGGTTGAGGCCTACGAGCGTAAGAAACTTCGTTACACAGAGTTGGCAACAGACGCAACTCAGCGTGGCTGGAATGCAAAGGTCTGGCCAGTTGAAGTGGGATGCAGAGGATTCGTGGCTTCTTCCATCATCAGGTTGCTGAAAGAACTTGGAATCCATGGACAGGCTCTGCGGCAGACCCGTCAGAGCAGTTTCTCAAGCAGCTGAAAGAGGCAGCCAGTGGTCTGGATCAAGCGGAAGGACCCTTGCTGGGCTATAACTTCATGACCCCCCACCCCCACCTGAGAACCCAATTCAGATCCCTCCAACTTGAGGAGGGCATATGAGAGTATGCGGTCAGCTGTATGGCTGGCTCAGGGAAGAGGACGCCCCTGCCTTGCATAGTCCCGTGGGACATCTTAATTGGGCATGGGACACAAGCTAAGGCTTGATTACCCTTTAGCTGGCCACCTTTGATGAGGGTGTTTAGTGATTAAAGGCCGAAACACCCACTGATTCGAAGGCACACTACTGAGGATGTGTCCCAAAATTGACATCTTACCCCAGTCTAAGAAATAAACCTCCCATGCCACTCTGTCAACATCACGGCAAATCTCATGTGAGTGCATTCCATCTATTGGCACAATGGACAGTTTTAACATCTCGTCCCGTGTTTTATATGCCATCAAAAGAAACATACATTTCAACATACCAATTAGGATTTGGCTAAAAATACTTGAATCAGTCATAGAGCCCATTGCCCTTATGGTTGTGAGGTCTGGGGTCCGCCACCAACCAAGACTTCACAAAATGGGACAAACACCAAATTGAGACCCTGCACGCAGAATTCTGCAAAAATATCCTCCGTGTACAACGTAAACACCAAAATAATGCATGCAGAGCAGAATTAGGCCGATACCCACTAATTATCAAAATCCAGAAAAGAGCCATTCAATTCTACAACCACCTAAAAGGAAGGGATTCACAAACCTTCCATAACAAAGCCATCACCTACAGAGAGATGAACCTGAGAAGAGTCCCTAAGCAAAGCTGGTCCTGGGGCTCTGGTCACAAACACAAACACACCCTACAGAGCCCCAGGACAACAGCACAATTAGACCCAACCAAACATGAGAAAACAAAAGATAATTACTTAACACATTGGAAAGAATTAACAAAAACAGAGCAAACTAGGAATGCTATTTGGCCCTACACATAGAGTAGTATAGCGGCAGAATACCTGACCACTGTAATAACCCAAAATTAAGAAAGCTTGACTATGCACAGACTCAGTGAGCCAGCCTGCATATTGAGAAAGGCCGCCGTAGGGCAGACATGGCTCTCAAGAGAAGACAGGCTATGTGCTCACTGCCCACAAAATGAGGTGGAAACTGAGCTGCACTTCCTAACCTCCTGCCCAATGTATGACCACTTAAGGCTTAGATGATACATTGCTTTCCCCCAGGTCACACAGATCAGATCCACAAAGAATTCGAAAACAACCACTTTTGAAAAACTCCCACATCAGTACTGGGTGAAATTCCACAGTAAGTGCCATCACAGCAGTCAAGATTTGTGACCTGCTGCCTACAGCAGCTGGGCAACCAGTGAAGAACAAACACCAATACTG
>NW_027032484.1:0-4804 GCF_034236695.1 Oncorhynchus nerka
CTACTCACTACCACCTATCTACAACACACGACTGTGTGCCCTCAGACCACTACTCTACAACACACTGACTGTGTGCCCCAGACCACCTACTCTACTACCACCTATCTACAACATCACTGACTGTGTGCCCTCAGACCACTACTCCCACAACACACTGACTGTGTACCCTCAGACCACTACTCTACTACCACCCTATCTACAACACACTGACTGTGTGCCCTCAGACCACCTACTCTACTACCACCTATCTACAACACACAGACTGTGTGCCCTCAGACCACTACTCTACAACACACTGACTGTGTGCCTCAGACCCCTACTTACTACCACCTATCTACAACACACTGACTGTGTGCCCTCAGACCACTACTCACTTACCACATACACACTGACTGTGTGCCCTCAGACCACTACTCTACTACCACCTATCTACAACACACTGACTGTGTGCCCTCAGACCACTACTCTACTACCACCTATCTACAACACACTGACTGTGTGCCCTCAGACCACTACTCTACTACCACCTATCTACAACACACAGACTGTGTGCCCTCAGACCCCTACTCTACTACCACCTATCTACAACACACAGACTGTGTGCCCTCAGACCACTACTCTACTACCACCTATCTACAACACACAGACTGTGTGCCCTCAGACCCCTACTCTACTACACCTATCTACAACACACTGACTGTGTGCCCTCAGACCCCTACTCTACTACCACCTATCTACAACACACTGATCTGTGTGCCCTCAGACCACTACTCTACAACACACTGACTGTGTGCCCTCAGACCCCTACTCTACTACCACCTATCTACAACACACTGACTGTGTGCCCTCAGACCACTACTCTACTACACACTGACTGTGTGCCCTCAGACCACTACTCTACAACACACTGACTGTGTACCCTCAGACCACTACTCTACTACCACCTATCTACAACACACTGACTGTGTGCCCTCAGACCACTACTCTACTACCACCTATCTACAACACACTGACTGTGTGCCCTCAGACCACTACTCTACTACCACCTATCTACAACACACTGACTGTGTGCCCTCAGACCCCTACTCTACTACCACCTATCTACAACACACTGACTGTGTGCCCTCAGACCACTACTCTACAACACACTGACTGTGTGCCCTCAGACCACTACTCTACAACACACTGACTGTGTGCCCTCAGACCACTACTCTACTACCACCTATCTACAACACACTGACTGTGTGCCCTCAGACCACTACTCTACACACACACCACTGACTGTGTGCCCTCAGACCACTACTCTACTACCACCTATCTACAACACACAGACTGTGTGCCCTCAGACCCCTACTCTACTACCACCTATCTACAACACACTGACTGTGTGCCCTCAGACCACTACTTCTACAACACACTGACTGTGTGCCCTCAGACCCCTACTCTACTACCACCTATCTACAACACACTGACTGTGTGCTCCTCAGACCACTACTCTACTACACACTGACTGTGTGCCTCAGACCCCTACTCTACGACCACTACTCTACAACACACTGACTGTGTGCCCTCAGACCCCTACTCTACTACCACCTATCTACAACACACTGACTGTGTGCCCTCAGACCACTACTCTACAACACACTGACTGTGTGCCCTCAGACCCCTACTCTACTACCACCTATCTACAACACACTGACTGTGTGCCCTCAGACCACTACTCTACAACACACTGACTGTGTACCCTCAGACCACTACTCTACTACCACCTATCTACAACACACTGACTGTGTGCCCTCAGACCACTACTCTACTACCACCTATCTACAACACACTGACTGTGTGCCCTCAGACCACTACTCTACTACCACCTATCTACAACACACAGACTGTGTGCCCTCAGACCACTACTCTACTACCACCTATCTACAACACACAGACTGTGTGCCCTCAGACCACTACTCTACTACCACCTATCTACAACACACAGACTGTGTGCCCTAGTATCAGACCACTACTCTACTACACACTCTGTGTGCCCTCAGACCACTATCTACAACACACTGACTGTGTACCCTCAGACCACTACTCTACTACCACCTATCTACAACACACTGACTGTGTGCCTCAGACCACTACTATCTACAACACACTGACCACAATACCTATCTACAACACACTGACTGTGTGCCCTCGTACCACTACTCTACTACCACCTATCTACAACACACTGACTGTGTGCCCTCAGACCACTACTCTACTACCACCTATCTACAACACACTGACTGTGTGCCCTCAGACCACTACTCTACTACCACCTATCTACAACACACTGACTGTGTGCCCTCAGACCACTACTCTACTACCACCTATCTACAACACACTGACTGTGTGCCCTCAGACCACTACTCTACTACCACCTATCTACAACACACTGACTGTGTGCCCTCAGACCACTACTCTACTACCACCTATCTACAACACACTGACTGTGTGCCCTCAGACCACTACTCTACTACCACCTATCTACAACACACTGACTGTGTGCCCTCAGACCACTACTCTACTACCACTCTATCTACAACACACTGACTGTGCCCTCAGACCCTACTTACTACCACCTATCTACAACACACTGACTGTGCTACCCTACCTACTACCACCTATCTACAACACACTGACTGTGTGCCCTCAGACCCTACTCTACTACTACCTATCTACAACACACTGACTGTGTGCCCTCAGACCACTACTCTACAACACACTGACTGTGTGCCCTCAGACCACTACTCTACTACCACCTATCTACAACACACTGACTGTGTGCCCTCAGACCACTACTCTACTACCACCTATCTACAACACACTGACTGTGTGCCCTCAGACCACTACTCTACTACCACCTATCTACAACACACTGACTGTGTGCCCTCAGACCCCTACTCTACTACCACCTATCTACAACACACTGACTGTGTACCCTCAGACCACTACTCTACTACCACCTATCTACAACACACAGACTGTGTGCCCTCAGACCACTACTCTACTACCACCTAACTACAACACACTGACTGTGTGCCCTCAGACCCCTACTCTACTACCACCTATCTACAACACACTGACTGTGTGCCCTCAGACCACTACTCTACAACACACTGACTGTGTGCCCTCAGACCACTACTCTACTACCACCTATCTACAACACACTGACTGTGTGCCCTCAGACCACTACTCTACTACCACCTATCTACAACACACTGACTGTGTGCCCTCAGACCACTACTCTACTACCACCTATCTACAACACACTGACTGTGTGCCCTCAGACCACTACTCTACTACCACCTATCTACAACACACTGACTGTGTGCCCTCAGACCACTACTCTACTACACACTGACTGTGTGCCCTCAGACCACTACTCTACAACACACTGACTGTGTGCCCTCAGACCACTACTCTACTACCACCTATCTACAACACACTGACTGTGTGCCCTCAGACCACTACTCTACTACCACCTATCTACAACACACTGACTGTGTGCCCTCAGACCACTACTCTACTACCACCTATCTACAACACACTGACTGTGTGCCCTCAGACCACTACTCTACTACCACCTATCTACAACACACTGACTGTGTGCCCTCAGACCACTACTCTACTACCACCTATCTACAACACACTGACTGTGTGCCCTCAGACCCCTACTCTACTACCACCTATCTACAACACACTGACTGTGTGCCCTCAGACCACTACTTCTACAACACACTGACTGTGTGCCCTCAGACCACTACTCTACTACCACCTATCTACAACACACTGACTGTGTGCCCTCAGACCACTACTCTACTACCACCTATCTACAACACACTGACTGTGTGCCCTCAGACCACTACTCTACTACCACCTATCTACAACACACTGACTGTGTGCCTCAGACCACTACTCTACTACCACCTATCTACAACACACTGACTGTGTGCCCTCAGACCCTACTACTACCACTATTACAACACACTGACTGTGTGCCCTCAGACCACTACTCTACTACCACCTATCTACAACACACTGACTGTGTGCCCTCAGACCACTACTCTACAACACACTGACTGTGTGCCCTCAGACCCCTACTCTACTACCACCTATCTACAACACACTGACTGTGTGCCCTCAGACCACTACTCTACTACCACCTATCTACAACACACTGACTGTGTGCCCTCAGACCACTACTCTACTACCACCTATCTACAACACACTGACTGTGTGCCCTCAGACCCCTACTCTACTACCACCTATCTACAACACACTGACTGTGTGCCCTCAGACCACTACTCTACAACACACTGACTGTGTGCCCTCAGACCACTACTCTACTACCACCTATCTACAACACACTGACTGTGTACCTCAGACCACTACTCTACTACCACACTCCATCTACAACACACTGATCAGTGTACCCTCAGACCACTACTCTACAATACAGACTGTGCCCTCAGACCACTACTCTACTACCACCTATCTACAACACACTGACTGTGTGCCCTCAGACCACTACTCTACTACCACCTATCTACAACACACAGACTGTGTGCCCTCAGACCCTACTTCGCTGCCTATCTGACGCGAGAAACGGTAGTATCAGACCCTACTCTACTACCACTATCCTGGCTTACACTGACTGTGTGCCCCTCACTGTACCACTACCTCTACAACACACTGACTGTGTGCCCTCAGACCCCTACTCTACTACCACCTATCTACAACACTGACTGTGTGCCCTCAGACC
>NW_027032485.1:0-4805 GCF_034236695.1 Oncorhynchus nerka
AAAACATGTTTTCACTTTGTCATTATGGGGAAAAATATATATATATTTAATCCATTTTGAATTCAGGCTGTAACACAACAAAATATGGAATGAGTCAAGGGGTTTGAATACTTTCTTTATTTTTTAGTGTTTGGGAAGTCAGGACCTGTGTATTAATTTGCCTGAGTGGGAGAAGGAATTAAAAACTTCATTGGGGAGAGCAGTCATTACTCCAACTGAAAAATGAAGCTGTTCACCTACTGTTTTTCTATTAGCACCAATGGAGCATTGGCCCATCTCCATCCTACGGTGGGTATATAGGTGGTAGTGCTGAGAGTGCTTTTTGAGGTCGGTTCGGTTTCGGTTTGATTATTAAAAAATAATCACAGTTTTCCATGACGATTTTTTTTTAAACATTAAATGCACTATTTATTGTGTGGGAACCTATTGGTAGATAGATAATGGTGTAACAACACAGAATGGAAAACAATGAATAAAAGTCCCATGATGGTAGTAACTGCTTACCACTTATTCATGTTTTATTCAGATGACTTTACTTTTTATAATATATTTTAGTTGTTGTTTATATTACATTTGTTTTATTTTATATCTTTTCTATATCATTTCATCATTTATATCATTTCATTATAACTTTTCTATTTCTCTATTGAGCTGCTGTCTGACAAAATCACTGTTTAAATAGTTCTTCAAAGTAAACAAGGCATACTTTTACGACGGCTGAATACTAAATATCAATCACTTAGATCATATATTTTCAGGTAGAGATACCTCCCGAAGCAACTCCTCTCTCTCCTCGATCGCACGTCTTCTGTCTCTTCTAGTCCCTCTCAGTGCACCCACACAGACCGGACAAGTAGGTGGTTAATTACCCACGTCTTCTGTCTCTTCTAGTCCCTCTCAGTGCACCCACACAGACCGGACAAGTAGGTGGTTAATTACCCACGTTTTCTGTCTCTTCTAGTCCCTCTCAGTGCACCCACACAAACCGGACAAGTAGGTGGTTAATTACCACGTTTTCTGTCTCTTCTAGTCCCTCTCAGTGCACCCACACAGACCGGACAAGTAGGTGGTTAATTACCCACGTTTTCTGTCTCTTCTAGTCCCTCTCAGTGCACCCACACAAACCGGACAAGTAGGTGGTTAATTACCACGTTTTCTGCTCTGAACTATGTAGAATATTGGCCTGTTGGAAACTACAACTCCCTCCTACACCGCACAGTTCGGGCTTGATCTGATTAATCTATAGAGAAACTGCGCAAAGTGTGCATTGAGCTCACAGAAATAAAAAGGGGGAAAAATAACCAACATTTCAGTTAATCGCTCAGCACTAATAGGAGGCTGGTAATAATACTGGTTTTCTATTAGTCCAAAGGCGAGCTACACTACCGTGGAGATGGAACGTCTAAGGACTGTGGCCAGGGCTCTTTGGGGAATCAGGTCAGAGGGCAGATGGGCCAGGCGCTGTATTTGAGTCATCCTCCCTGCCCACGGAGGCAGGAAGTCATGGCTAAGGCCAGGCAGAGGAGTTCCTGTGGGATGGCCATGCCCTGGGACAGTGCTGCTGATTACAGCAACAAAACCCAACAACACACAGCCACAATAAATCACTTGCACACATGTCAAATCCTGCCCACAACAGTGCAACACATTTGTTATTGTGTCTCGCCCCAGTGTGTGTGCATGAATATGAATACATCCATTCCTAATATACTCCCTGTGAAGCAGGGTCTCATGTTGTAGTATCATCCTGGATGATCTTTTTAATGGCAAGTGCTTCAGGACTGTTGAAATGAATGGAATTTGACTAGGTCATGACAGTGACAGACATGGCTACTGTCTTCTGAATGATAGTGGAGGACAGAGAGGCTTGTGGGACTTGCTGTTGTTGTCACAGGAGACCTCTGGGCTCACTCCGGCAGTCTGAAGCCGTTCAGTGTCCGTGCAGTGGCCACTGCCAAAACTAATGGCAGTAAAGCACAGGGGGAAAGGCTGACGGCTTGAGCGATGGGGCGAGATACCCCAGGACTGGTCAGAGGGCACTGAGACCCAGGGCTTAGCTGGAGGTGAGGAGAGGAGGGAGGGAGGGAGGGAGGCCAAACGCCCAGGGCCGACAGGACCACATTAAGCCACTTTTCCTCTACACTGTTCCCTCCGCTGGTGTCGCTAACAGCCACTCACAAACAGTGCTACGACATGGGGCTTTGTTTGAGCCATATATCATTGTGGAGTCCAGCACCTTTGTTCCCAGACACCGGCCCTTTGCTCGTATGCAGACAGGGTTAAAGTAAGAGGCAATCAGTAACACTGTTGTCTGTGCCTGCTGTCATTTCCCTATTGCAGAGGACAGAGAGGAACAAAAAAAACTACAGATTCAAACGACAAATAACCCCCCCCCAAACGCTTGGACTGCTGTCAAACTGGGGCAGCCTGGTAATTTCAGCATTATCTCCACAGCATCCCGCTTTTCTCTGTGAAGGGCAGCGTGCACTGGGGCCGGCCTGATGCTGTGTGTGCTGTGGCCCCTGCCTGCATGAACGGCCCCAGAGGGAAGCTTAATCCCTTTATCTTCCTCCGCTCCTCTTATCTCTCACACCGTGATGGCTTGGAGGCACACAGGCCCACTAAGGCCCCACACAACACAGGCCCACTAAGGCCCCATGCTGTCCCACTAAGGCTCCACGCAGGCCCCCTGGGCCAGACAGAGAGAGAGGTTTGTCCCCACCCAGACAAGCACACACACACACACACACACACGCAGACAGAGACAGGTACAGGTACAGATAAAGGGCGGAAACAAGCCACCTCCAAAAGCCATTTAAAGGGGAGAGACGACCGACTTGACACGGGACACTGAGCGCTGGATCTGTCTGTTTGCAAGTCTGACATCATAGAGGAGGAGGAGGAGCTGAGGGTTTTATTTTGTTGTCGGGGTTTTTGCCAACACACGGCAGAGGAATGCCCTGTCAGCTGACAGGCTTGGCAGAGAGGCAGAGGCAGCTGGGGCTGCAGAGATGTTGTTTTAGTCTCCAGGGCTGGCTGCTTTTGTCTGCTTACTTCTGTTTCATCTGAGCACGCAGAGAGAGAAAGAGACAACGGTACTTACATAGATTTCTGCTCCGTGAGGCATCTAATTTTCACTCCCTGTGAAATGAGAGAGCAGTGGAAGAGGCCTTAGTTCATCTGGGTTCTGTGCAGTTTATATGCAGACAGGTGGATCAGCACACTGATGTTTAGAACCTAGCCTATTCCAATGAGGAAGCAGTCAGCAGACATCACATGGTGGAAAACAAGAGTGATGGAAGTGGCTCTGCGTCTGGTCAGCTCTTACCGGCTACAAGAACAAATAATGAATGACATATTAAGGGGGAAATGCAGCCCATTTCACAACTCCATAAATGTTCTGCTCTGGAAAAAATAAATAAATTGTATTTCCGTCACTGCAGTGTTGTCAGGGGCTACGGTGGAGGGAGGTAAAGATGAAAGAGAAAAAGGAGGATGAAAAGAGGAGCTCAGCAGGGAAGGAGCATGGTCACATGATGCTAACATATAATCACTGGGAAGTCCAGGAGAGGAGGTGGGGAGGAGGAGAGGAGGTGGGAGGTGGGTGGGAGAGGGAGAGGAGGTGGGGGAGAAGGAGAAGCAAGGAGGTGAGAGGAGGAGGTGGGAGAGGAGAGGAGAAGCAAGGAGGTAGGAGAGGATAGAGGTGAGGAGAGAGGTGGGGAGAGGGAGAGGAGGTGGGGAGAAGGAGAAGCAAGGAGGTAGGGAAGAGGAGAGGAGGTGGGAGAGGAGAGGAGGTGGGGAGAAGAAAGGAGAAGCAAGGAGGTGGGGAGAGAGGAGAGGAGGTGGGGAGAGGAGAGGAGAAGCAAGGAGGTAGGGAGAGGATAGGAGGTGAGGAGAGGAGGTGGGGAGAGGAGATGAGGTGGGGAGAGGAGAGGAGGTGGGGAGAAGAAAGGAGAAGCAAGGAGGTAGGGAGAGGAGAGGAGGTGGGGAGAGGAGAGGAGGTGGGGAGAGGAGAGGAGGTGAGAAGAGGAGAGGAGGTGGGGAGAGGAGAGGGAGGTGAGGAGAGGAGGGGAGAGGAGGTGGGGAGAAGAAAGGAGAAGCAAGGAGTTGTGGAGAGGAGGGGAGGGGAACGTAGAACCCCAGAGTGGGTGGGAGTTGTAGGGGAACCAGAGTCCTAGGACCTGTCTTCATCACTGGAGCCCTCCCCTCCCCTCTCCTCTCCTCCCCTCTACTCTCCACTCATCGCCACAGACAGGCCCGGATCTAATCACAGATAGCCAGGCAGCCAGGCTAGGCCTACGGTTAGCTAGATCTCTCCTCTCCCCTACACTCCCATTGCCACCCAGACACCTAGACACCCAGGCAGGCAGCCAGCCAGCCAGGCAGGCAGGCAGTGTGCAAATATAAGAGAGGAGTGTGAGGCTGAATGCTTCACATCAACCAGGAGATCATCACGGTCCAGTGAGACCTGCCCAGTAACATGCTATCTCTGCTTTCTATAGCTCCCTATGGCTTTGATATTCATCCTTTGGAACACACATATACATGTACACGCACGCACACACGCACGCACGCACGCACGCACACACACACACACACACACACACACACACACACACACACACACAGACACACACACACACACACACACAGAGATAGACAGACATACACATGCTGTACTCAAGCACAATTGCACACAAATGAAATAACACAATTGTTTGCAAATGCAGCACCCAAACATTTGAGAGTAAAACTGTTCTAATGGTTGATTGTTGATGTTGTCAGTATAGTGTACTACAGGTCCA
>NW_027032486.1:0-4808 GCF_034236695.1 Oncorhynchus nerka
CTGGACAGTATAGTTCAACTCATAACTGCATGCTACTGACACTGGACAAGTATATTTCAACTCATAACTACATGCTACTGACACTGGACAAGTATAGTTCAACTCATAACTACATGCTACTGACACTTGACAATGCATATGTATAGTTCAACTCATAACTGCATGCTACTGACACTGGACAAGTATAGTTCAACTCATAACTACATGCTACTGACACTTGACAATGCATATGTATAGTTCAACTCATAACTGCATGCTACTGACACTGGACAAGTATATTTCAACTCATAACTACATGCTACTGACACTTGACAATGCATATGTATAGTTCAACTCATAACTACATGCTACTGACACTTGACAATGCATATGTATAGTTCAACTCATAACGACATGCTACTGACACTTGATAAGTATATTTCAACTCATAACTGCATGCTACTGACACTTGACAATGCATATGTATAGTTCAACTCATAACTACATGCTACTGACACTTGACAATGCATATGTATAGTTCAACTCATAACGACATGCTACTGACACTGGACACGTATATATTACAACTCATAACTACATGCTACTGACACTTGACAATGCATATGTATAGTTCAACTCATAACTGCATGCTACTGACACTGGACACGTATATTTCAACTCATAACTACATGCTACTGACACTGGACAAGTATATTTAAACTCATAACTACATGCTACTGACACTGGACACGTATATTTCAACTCATAACTGCATGCTACTGACACTGGACAATGCATATGTATATTTCAACTCATAACTGCATGCTACTGACACTTGACAATGCATATGTATATTTCAACTCATAACTGCATGCTACTGACACTTGACAATGCATATGTATATTTCAACTCATAACTACATGCTACTGACACTGGACAAGTATATGTTCAACTCATAACTGCATACTACTGACACTGGACAATGCATATGTATAGTTCAACTCATAACTACATGCTACTGACACTGGACACGTATATTTCAACTCATAACTGCATGCTACTGACACTGGACAATGCATATGTGTAGTTCAACTCATAACTACATGCTACTGACACTGGACACGTATATTTCAACTCATAACTGCATGCTACTGACACTTGACAAGTATATTTCAACTCATAACTGCATGCTACTGACACTTGACAAGTATATTTCAACTCATAACTGCATGCTACTGACACTGGACAATGCATATGTATAGTTCAACTCATAACTACATGCTACTGACACTGGACACGTATATTTCAACTCATAACTGCATGCTACTGACACTGGACAATGCATATGTGTAGTTCAACTCATAACTACATGCTACTGACACTGGACACGTATATTTCAACTCATAACTGCATGCTACTGACACTTGACAATGCATATGTATATTTCAACTCATAACTACATGCTACTGACACTGGACACGTATATTTCAACTCATAACTACATGCTACTGACACTGGACAATGCATATGTGTAGTTCAACTCATAACTACATGCTACTGACACTGGACAATGCATATGTATAGTTCAACTCATAACTGCATGCTACTGACACTGGACAATGCATATGTGTAGTTCAACTCATAACTACATGCTACTGACACTGGACAATGCATATGTATAGTTCAACTCATAACTGCATGCTACTGACACTGGACAAGTATATTTCAACTCATAACTGCATGCTACTGACACTGGACAATGCATATGTATATTTCAACTCATAACTGCATGCTACTGACACTTGACAAGTATATTTCAACTCATAACTGCATGCTACTGACACTTGACAATGCATATGTATATTTCAACTCATAACTGCATGCTACTGACACTGGACAATGCATATTTCAACTCATAACCGCATGCTACTGGACACTTGACAATGCATATGTGTAGTTCAACTCATAACTGCATGCTACTGACACTGGACACGTATATTTCAACTCATAACTGCATGCTACTGACACTGGACAATGCATATGTGTAGTTCAACTCATAACTGCATGCTACTGACACTGGACACGTATATTTCAACTCATAACTGCATGCTACTGACACTGGACAATGCATATGTGTAGTTCAACTCATAACTACATGCTAATGACACTGGACAAGTATAGTTCAACTCATAACTACATGCTACTGACACTTGACAATGCATATGTATAGTTCAACTCATAACTGCATGCTACTGACACTGGACACGTATATTTCAACTCATAACTACATGCTACTGACACTGGACAAGTATAGTTCAACTCATAACTACATGCTACTGACACTTGACAATGCATATGTATAGTTCAACTCATAACTACATGCTAATGACACTGGACAAGTATAGTTCAACTCATAACTACATGCTACTGACACTTGACAATGCATATGTATAGTTCAACTCATAACTGCATGCTACTGACACTTGACAATGCATATGTGTAGTTCAACTCATAACTGCATGCTACTGACACTGGACAAGTATATTTCAACTCATAACTGCATGCTACTGACACTGGACAATGCATATGTGTAGTTCAACTCATAACTACATGCTACTGACACTGGACAAGTATATTTCAACTCATAACTACATGCTACTGACACTGGACAAGTATAGTTCAACTCATAACTACATGCTACTGACACTTGACAATGCATATGTGTAGTTCAACTCATAACTACATGCTACTGACACTGGACAAGTATATTTCAACTCATAACTACATGCTACTGACACTGGACAAGTATAGTTCAACTCATAACTACATGCTACTGACACTTGACAATGCATATGTATAGTTCAACTCATAACTGCATGCTACTGACACTGGACAAGTATATTTCAACTCATAACTACATGCTACTGACACTTGACAATGCATATGTATAGTTCAACTCATAACTACATGCTACTGACACTTGACAATGCATATGTATAGTTCAACTCATAACGACATGCTACTGACACTGGACAATGCATATGTATAGTTCAACTCATAACTGCATGCTACTGACACTTGACAATGCATATGTATAGTTCAACTCATAACTACATGCTACTGACACTTGACAATGCATATGTATAGTTCAACTCATAACGACATGCTACTGACACTGGACACGTATATTTCAACTCATAACTACATGCTACTGACACTTGACAATGCATATGTATAGTTCAACTCATAACTGCATGCTACTGACACTGGACACGTATATTTCAACTCATAACTACATGCTACTGACACTGGACAAGTATATTTCAACTCATAACTACATGCTACTGACACTGGACACGTATATTTCAACTCATAACTGCATGCTACTGACACTGGACAATGCATATGTGTAGTTCAACTCATAACTACATGCTACTGACACTGGACACGTATATTTCAACTCATAACTGCATGCTACTGACACTTGACAAGTATATTTCAACTCATAACTGCATGCTACTGACACTTGACAAGCTATGCTACTGACACTGGACAATGCATATGTATAGTTCCAACTCATAACTACATTTGACAATATTTCAACTCATAACTGCATGCTACTGACACTGACAATGCATATGTGTAGTTCAACTCATAACTACATGCTACTGACACTGGACACGTATATTTCAACTCATAACTGCATGCTACTGACACTTGACAATGCATATGTATATTTCAACTCATAACTACATGCTACTGACACTGGACACGTATATTTCAACTCATAACTACATGCTACTGACACTGGACAATGCATATGTATAGTTCAACTCATAACTGCATGCTACTGACACTGGACAATGCATATGTGTAGTTCAACTCATAACTACATGCTACTGACACTGGACAATGCATATGTATAGATCAACTCATAACTGCATGCTACTGACACTGGACAAGTATATTTCAACTCATAACTGCATGCTACTGACACTGGACAATGCATATGTGTAGTTCAACTCATAACTACATGCTACTGACACTGGACACGTATATTTCAACTCATAACTGCATGCTACTGACACTTGACAAGTATATTTCAACTCATAACTGCATGCTACTGACACTTGACAAGTATATTTCAACTCATAACTGCATGCTACTGACACTGGACAATGCATATGTATAGTTCAACTCATAACTACATGCTACTGACACTTGACACGTATATTTCAACTCATAACTGCATGCTACTGACACTGGACAATGCATATGTGTAGTTCAACTCATAACTACATGCTACTGACACTGGACACGTATATTTCAACTCATAACTGCATGCTACTGACACTTGACAATGCATATGTATATTTCAACTCATAACTACATGCTACTGACACTGGACACGTATATTTCAACTCATAACTACATGCTACTGACACTGGACAATGCATATGTATAGTTCAACTCATAACTGCATGCTACTGACACTGGACAATGCATATGTGTAGTTCAACTCATAACTACATGCTACTGACACTGGACAATGCATATGTATAGATCAACTCATAACTGCATGCTACTGACACTGGACAAGTATATTTCAACTCATAACTGCATGCTACTGACACTGGACAATGCATATGTATATTTCAACTCATAACTGCATGCTACTGACACTGGACAAGTATATTTCAACTCATAACTGCATGCTACTGACACTGGACAAGTATATTTCAACTCATAACTGCATGCTACTGACACTGGACAATGCATATGTATATTTCAACTCATAACTGCATGCTACTGACACTTGACAAGTATAT
>NW_027032487.1:0-4812 GCF_034236695.1 Oncorhynchus nerka
GTGGCTGGTAGATTTTAGAGTGTACCTGTCACTGTGGCTGGTAGATTTCAGAGTGTACCTGTCACTGTGGCTGGTAGATTTTAGAAGTGTACCTGTGCTGTGGCTGTGGTGGACTCCAGAGTGTACCTGTCACTGTGCTGCTGAGTAGATTTCAGAATTGTACCTGTCACTGTGGCTGGTAGATTTCAGAGTGTACCTGTCACTGTGGCTGGTAGATTTCAGAGTGTACCTGTCACTGTGGCTGGTAGATTTCAGAGTGTACCTGTCACTGTGGCTGGTAGATTTCAGAGTGTACCTGTCACTGTGGCTGGTAGATTTCAGAAGTGTACCTGTCACTGTGGCTGGTGTGAATTTTCAGGGTAGTGCACCTGTCACTGTGGCTGGTGATTTTGAGTGTACGCTGTCACTGTGGCTAAAGGTGGACCAAAAAGTACATTTTATGCCACGTTCACAAAAATCACATTATTGTGTGCATGTAGCCTTACTCAATGACTGTATCCCAAATACAACCTATTCTCTATATAGTGCACTACTTTTGACCAGGGCCCTATGGTGCCGTTTGAGGGTCACCCAATGGCTCTATAAACTACAGCCGTGTTGTCTTTGCCTGGGTTGTGTTCTTTAGGGCATGTACAAAACATTTAAATCGGTGTGCATCAGAAAGCAAAAACTAGACCTAGTTAGTAGTCCATCCCTGTTTCAGTCTGTTTTGTTCCATTTGGTGCCTAATGAACATGACCCTGTTGTCAGAATGTGCCAACCGATAATGTTCTGGAATCTATCTGCCCCTCCAGCGTCCTGTTATCCTCGCTCGCTCTCTCTCCCTCCCTTTCTCATCCTCTTTCTTGCCCCTCCCTCTCTTGGTCTCTGTCTCCCAAACAGTGGGCTAGGCTCCCTGGATGTGGTCATTAGTGTGAATTGTTTGAGAGGGTGTGGAGAGAGCACTGAGCATTTTCTCAGCTTTTGGTCACTTTGTAAATATGAAACCAGTGTATGTCATGGGTTTTAGCCATGTCTGAATGGATGCTGGACAACACACTGGACTGTGAGCTTGTTGATATGTGTAAAAGGAATCCTGTGGCTGATTTCAACAATGTTTTATCTCTCTCAATCCCTATTGACCTATGGTTCGTTACTGGGTTTGTGTAATTTCATGTGTACTTCATGGGTTGTAGGTCTGATTTTGATAGCAGAAAGTTTAGACACTACACAACCTATATGTAGCTTATATCTCTAGGGAGAATCTTTAGGAATCTATTGGTTGTGATTTCAACAATGTTGTTATCTTTCTACTGTAAGCCACTTCCTTCTCTGGGGATACATTTTAGGAATTCACTTGTTGATTTCAACAAAGTTGTAAGTCTTTATGGACTGATGTTCCCTTACAGGGTTTGTGAAAATTCAGTCCTCGGCTCTGATCCTTATCCTTTATGTCGGCCTCAGAGGTGTGTGTGTGTGTGTGTGTACCCCCCCATAATTCAACTCTCCAGAGAACAAAGGGAATGGAACCACTGAATGGATGTGGTTTAAAAAGTCAGGAAAAGTTCAGTAGGCTGGAGCATTGTACTGTACAACATACATGATTTGTTTTAGCCTTACATTGGTTGGAATAGGAGGGCTAATATTGTATAGTAATAACATGTACAGCCTAACTTGTGTAACATTTGAAGTGTGCCTAGAGGAAATGTCTGATAATCAGTAGTGACAATTTAGTCCAGTCTTAGTCGCTTCCTGAATACCAGCTGAACTGGTCATGTTATTGTCAGCTAGTGTAGTCTTAGTGCTGTTTTAGTGGGTTGTGTTATGTAGTAGCCAGTGGTAGTCTTAGTGCTGTTGTAGTGGGTTGTGTTATGTAGTAGCCAGTGGGAGTCTTAGTGCTGTTGTAGTGGGTTGTGTTATGTATTAGCCAGTGGTAGTCTTAGTGCTGTTTTAGTGGGTTGTGTTATGTAGTAGCCAGTGGTAGTCTTAGTGCTGTTTTAGTGGGTTGTGTTATGTAGTAGCCAGTGGTAGTCTTAGTGCTGTTGTAGTGGGTTGTGTTATGTAGTAGCCAGTGGTAGTCTTAGTGCTGTTGTAGTGGGTTGTGTTATGTAGTAGCCAGTGGTAGTCTGTTGTAGTGGGTTGTGTTTTGTAGTAGCCAGTGGTAGTCTTAGTGCTGTTGTAGTGGGTTGTGTTATGTAGTAGCCAGTGGTAGTCTTAGTGCTGTTGTAGTGGGTTGTGTTATGTATTAGCCAGTGGTAGTCTTAGTGCTGTTGTAGTGGGTTGTGTTATGTAGTAGCCAGTGGTAGTCTTAGTGCTGTTGTAGTGGGTTGTGTTATGTAGTAGCCAGTGGTAGTCTTAGTGCTGTTGTAGTGGGTTGTGTTATGTAGTAGCCAGTGGTAGTCTTAGTGCTGTTGTAGTGGGTTGTGTTATGTAGTAGCCAGTGGTAGTCTTAGTGCTGTTGTAGTGGGTTGTGTTATGTAGTAGCCAGTGGTAGTCTTAGTGCTGTTGTAGTGGGTTGTGTTATGTAGTAGCCAGTGGTAGTCTTAGTGCTGTTGTAGTGGGTTGTGTTATGTAGTAGCCAGTGGTAGTCTTAGTGCTGTTGTAGTGGGTTGTGTTATGTAGTAGCCAGTGGTAGTCTTAGTGCTGTTGTAGTGGGTTGTGTTATGTAGTAGCCAGTGGTAGTCTTAGTGCTGTTGTAGTGGGTTGTGTTATGTAGTAGCCAGTGGGAGTCTTAGAGCTGTTGTAGTGGGTTGTGTTATGTAGTAGCCAGTGGTAGTCTTAGTGCTGTTTTAGTGGGTTGTGTTATGTAGTAGCCAGTGGTAGTCTTAGTGCTGTTTTAGTGGGTTGTGTTATGTAGTAGCCAGTGGTAGTCTTAGTGCTGTTGTAGTGGGTTGTGTTATGTATTAGCCAGTGGTAGTCTTAGTGCTGTTGTAGTGGGTTGTGTTATGTAGTAGCCAGTGGTAGTCTTAGTGCTGTTGTAGTGGGTTGTGTTATGTATTAGCCAGTGGTAGTCTTAGTGCTGTTGTAGTGGGTTGTGTTATGTAGTAGCCAGTGGTAGTCTTAGTGCTGTTGTAGTGGGTTGTGTTATGTATTAGCCAGTGGTAGTCTTAGTGCTGTTGTAGTGGGTTGTGTTATGTAGTAGCCAGTGGTAGTCTTAGTGCTGTTGTAGTGGGTTGTGTTATGTAGTAGCCAGTGGTAGTCTTAGTGCTGTTGTAGTGGGCTGTGTTATGTAGTAGCCAGTGGTAGTCTTAGTGCTGTTGTAGTGGGTTGTGTTATGTAGTAGCCAGTGGTAGTCTTAGTGCTGTTGTAGTGGGTTGTGTTATGTAGTAGCCAGTGGTAGTCTTAGTGCTGTTGTAGTGGGTTGTGTTATGTAGTAGCCAGTGGTAGTCTTAGTGCTGTTGTAGTGGGTTGTGTTATGTATTAGCCAGTGGTAGTCTGTTGTAGTGGGTTGTGTTTTGTAGTAGCCAGTGGTAGTCTTAGTGCTGTTGTAGTGGGTTGTGTTATGTAGTAGCCAGTGGTAGTCTTAGTGCTGTTGTAGTGGGTTGTGTTATGTAGTAGCCAGTGGTAGTCTTAGTGCTGTTGTAGTGGGTTGTGTTATGTAGTAGCCAGTGGTAGTCTTAGTGCTGTTGTAGTGGGTTGTGTTATGTAGTAGCCAGTGGTAGTCTTAGTGCTGTTGTAGTGGGTTGTGTTATGTATTAGCCAGTGGTAGGTCTTAGTGCTGTTGTAGTGGGTTGTGTTATGTAGTAGCCAGTGGTAGTCTTGAGTGCTGTTGTAGTGGGTTGTGTTATGTATTAGCCAGTGGTAGTCTTAGTGCTGTTGTAGTGGGTTGTGTTATGTAGTAGCCAGTGGTAGTCTTAGTGCTGTTGTAGTGGGTTGTGTTATGTATTAGCCAGTGGTAGTCTTAGTGCTGTTGTAGTGGGTTGTGTTATGTAGTAGCCAGTGGTAGTCTTAGTGCTGTTGTAGTGGGTTGTGTTATGTATTAGCCAGTGGTAGTCTTAGTGCTGTTGTAGTGGGTTGTGTTATGTAGTAGCCAGTGGTAGTCTTAGTGCTGTTGTAGTGGGTTGTGTTATGTATTAGCCAGTGGTAGTCTTAGTGCTGTTGTAGTGGGTTGTGTTATGTAGTAGCCAGTGGTAGTCTTAGTGCTGTTGTAGTGGGTTGTGTTATGTAGTAGCCAGTGGTAGTCTTAGTGCTGTTGTAGTGGGTTGTGTTATGTAGTAGCCAGTGGTAGTCTTAGTGCTGTTGTAGTGGGTTGTGTTATGTATGTAGCCAGTGGTAGTCTTAGTGCTGTTGTAGTGGGTTGTGTTATGTATTAGCCAGTGGTAGTCTTAGTGCTGTTGTAGTGGGTTGTGTTATGTATTAGCCAGTGGTAGTCTTAGTGCTGTTGTAGTGGGTTGTGTTATGTAGTAGCCAGTGGTAGTCTTAGTGCTGTTTTAGTGGGTTGTGTTATGTAGTAGCCAGTGGTAGTCTTAGTTGCTGTTGTAGTGGGTTGTGTTATGTAGTAGCCAGTGGTAGTCTTAGTGCTGTTGTAGTGGGTTGTGTTATGTAGTAGCCAGTGGTAGTCTTAGTGCTGTTTTAGTGGGTTGTGTTATGTAGTAGCCAGTGGTAGTCTTAGTGCTGTTGTAGTGGGTTGTGTTATGTATTAGCCAGTGGTAGTGGGTTGTGTTATGTATTAGCCAGTGGTAGTGGGTTGTGTTATGTAGTAGCCAGTGGTAGTGGGTTGTGTTATGTAGTAGCCAGTGGTAGTCTTAGTGCTGTTGTAGTGGGTTGTGTTATGTATTAGCCAGTGGTAGTCTTAGTGCTGTTGTAGTGGGTTGTGTTATGTATTAGCCAGTG
>NW_027032488.1:0-4813 GCF_034236695.1 Oncorhynchus nerka
CCACTGAATAAGTCATATCTCCCTGCTTGATTACTGGGTGTGTGTATTTCTACTCTCCCACTGAATAAGTCATATCTCCTTGCTTGATTACTGGGTGTGTGTATTTCTCCCACTGAATAAGTCATATCTCCCTGCTTGATTACTGGATGTGTGTATTTCTCCTCTCCCACTGAATAAGTCATATCTCCCTGCTTGATTACTGGATGTGTGTATTTCTACTCTCCCACTGAATAAATCATATCTCCCTGCTTGATTACTGGATGTGTGTATTTCTCCCACTGAATAAGTCATATCTCCCTGCTTGATTACTGGGTGTGTGTATTTCTCCCACTGAATAAGTCATATCTCCCTGCTTGATTACTGGGTGTGTGTATTTCTCCTCTCCCACTGAATAAGTCATATCTCCCTGCTTGATTACTGGGTGTGTGTATTTCTACTCTCCCACTGAATAAATCATATCTCCCTGCTTGATTACTGGATGTGTGTATTTCTCCCACTGAATAAGTCATATCTCCCTGCTTGATTACTGGATGTGTGTATTCTCTCCCACTGAATAAGTCATATCTCCCTGTTTACTACTGATGTGTATTTCTACTCTCCCACTGAATAAACTATAATCTCCCTGCTTGATTACTGGATGTGTGTATTTCTCCCACTGAATAAGTCATATCTCCTGCTTGATTACTGGGTGTGTGTATTTCTCCCACTGAATAAGTCATATCTCTGCTTGATTACTGGGTGTGTATTTCTCCTCTCCCACTGAATAAGTCATATCTCCCTGCTTGATTACTGGGTGTGTGTATTTCTACTCTCCCACTGAATAAGTCATATCTCCCTGCTTGATTACTGGATGTGTGTATTTCTCCCACTGAATAAGTCATATCTCCCTGCTTGATTACTGGGTGTGTGTATTTCTCCTCTCCCACTGAATAAGTCATATCTCCTTGCTTGATTACTGAATAAGGGATTACTGTGTATTTCTCCTCTCCCACTGAATAAGTCATATTTCTCCCACTGAATAAGTCATATCTCCCTGCTTGATTACTGGATGTGTATTTCTCCTCTCCCACTGAATAAGTCATATCTCCTGCTTGATTACTGGGTGTGTGTGTATTTCTACTCTCCCACTGAATAAGTCATATCTCTCTGCTTGATTATTATTTCTCCTCTCCCACTGAATAAGTCATCTCCCTGCTTGATTACTGGGTGTGTATTTCTACTTCCCACTGAATAAGTCATATCTCCTGCTTGATTACTGGTGTATTTCTCCTCTCCCACTGAATAAGTCATATCTCCCTGCTTGATTACTGGGTGTGTGTATTTCTCCTCTCCCACTGAATAAGTCATATCTCCTGCTTGATTACTGGGTGTGTGTATTTCTCCCACTGAATAAGTCATATCTCCCTGCTTGATTACTGGATGTGTGTATTTCTCTCCCACTGAATAAGTCATATCTCCCTGCTTGATTACTGGATGTGTGTATTTCTTCTCCCACTGAATAAGTCATATCTCCCCTGCTTGATTACTGGATGTGTGTATTTCTCCCACTGAATAAGTCATATCTCCCTGCTTGATTACTGGGTGTGTGTATTTTCTCTCCCACTGAATAAGTCATATCTCCTTGCTTGATTACTGGGTGTGTATATTTCTCCCACTGAATAAGTCATATCTCCCTGCTTGATTACTGGATGTGTGTATTTCTCCTCTCCCACTGAATAAGTCATATCTCCCTGCTTGATTACTGGATGTGTGTATTTCTTCTCCCACTGAATAAATCATATCTCCCTGCTTGATTACTGGGTGTGTGTATTTCTCCCACTGAATAAGTCATATCTCCCTGCTTGATTACTGGGTGTGTGTATTTCTCCCACTGAATAAGTCATATCTCCCTGCTTGATTACTGGTGTGTGTATTTCTCCCACTGAATAAGTCATATCTCCCTGCTTGATTACTATGTGTGTATTTCTCCTCTCCCACTGAATAAGTCATATCTCCCTGCTTGATTACTGATGTGTGTATTTCTCCTCTCCCACTGAATAAGTCATATCTCCCTGCTTGATTACTGGGTGTGTGTATTTCTCCTCTCCCACTGAATAAGTCATATCTCCTGCTTGATTACTGGGTGTGTGTATTTCTTTCTCCCACTGAATAAGTCATATCTCCCTGCTTGATTACTGGATGTGTGTATTTCTCCTCTCCCACTGAATAAGTCATATCTCCCTGCTTGATTACTGATGTGTGTATTTTCCTCTCCCACTGAATAAGTCATATCTCCTGCTTGATTACTGGTGTGTGTATTTCTCCTCTTCCACTGAATAAGTCATATCTCCCTGCTTGATTACTGGGTGTGTGTATTTCTCCTCTCCCACTGAATAAGTCATATCTCCCTGCTTGATTACTGGGTGTGTGTATTTCTCCTCTTCCACTGAATAAATCATATCTCCCTGCTTGATTACTGGGTGTGTGATTACTGAATAAATCATATCTCCCCTGCTTGATTACTGGGTGTGTGTATTTCTCCTCTTCCACTGAATAAATCATATCTCCCTGCTTGATTACTGGGTGTGTGTATTTCTCCCACTGAATAAATCATATCTCCCTGCTTGATTACTGGGTGTGTGTATTTCTCCTCTTCCACTGAATAAATCATATCTCCCTGCTTGATTACTGGGTGTGTGTATTTCTCCCACTGAATAAATCATATCTCCCTGCTTGATTACTGGGTGTGTGTATTTCTCCCACTGAATAAGTCATATCTCCCTGCTTGATTACTGGGTGTGTGTATTTCTCCCACTGAATAAGTCATATCTCCCTGCTTGATTACTGGGTGTGTGTATTTCTCCTCTTCCACTGAATAAATCATATCTCCCTGCTTGATTACTGGGTGTGTGTATTTCTCCCACTGAATAAGTCATATCTCCCTGCTTGATTACTGGGTGTGTGTATTTCTCCTCTTCCACTGAGTAAGTCATATCTCCCTGCTTGATTACTGGGTGTGTGTATTTCTCCCACTGAATAAGTCATATCTCCCTGCTTGATTACTGGATGTGTGTATTTCTCCTCTCCCACTGAATAAGTCATATCTCCCTGCTTGATTACTGGATGTGTGTATTTCTCCTCTCCCACTGAATAAGTCAGTCATATCTCCCTGCTTGATTACTGGGTGTGTGTATTTCTCCTCTCCCACTGAATAAGTCATATCTCCCTGCTTGATTACTGGGTGTGTGTATTTCTCCTCTCCCACTGAATAAGTCATATCTCCCTGCTTGATTACTGGGTGTGTGTATTTCTCCTCTCCCACTGAATAAGTCAGTCATATCTCCCTGCTTGATTACTGGGTGTGTGTATTTCTCCTCTCCCACTGAATAAGTCATATCTCCCTGCTTGATTACTGGGTGTGTATTTCTCTCCCACTGTGATTACTGGGTGTATTTCTTCCACTGAATAAGTCATATCTCCCTGCTTGATTACTGGGTGTGTGTATTTCTTCCACTGAATAAGTCATATCTCCCTGCTTGATTACTGGGTGTGTGTATTTCTACTCTCCCACTGAATAAGTCATATCTCCCTGCTTGATTACTGGGTGTGTGTATTTCTCCTCTCCCACTGAATAAGTCATATCTCCCTGCTTGATTACTGGGTGTGTGTATTTCTACTCTCCCACTGAATAAGTCATATCTCCCTGCTTGATTACTGGGTGTGTGTATTTCTCCCACTGAATAAGTCATATCTCCCTGCTTGATTACTGGATGTGTGTATTTCTTCCACTGAATAAGTCATATCTCCCTGCTTGATTACTGGGTGTGTGTATTTCTCCTCTCCCACTGAATAAGTCATATCTCCCTGCTTGATTACTGGGTGTGTGTATTTTCTCCTCTCCCACTGAATAAGTCATATCTCCCTGCTTGATTACTGGGTGTGTGTATTTCTCCCACTGAATAAGTCATATCTCCCTGCTTGATTACTGATGTGTGTATTCTCCCACTGAATAAGTCATATCTCCCTGCTTGATTACTGTATTTCTCCTTCCCACTGAATAAGTCATATCTCCCTGCTTGATTACTGGGTGTGTGTATTTCTCCACTGAATAAGTCATATCTCCTGCTTGATTACTGGGTGTGTATTTCTCCTCTCCCACTGAATAAGTCATATCTCCTGCTTGATTACTGGGTGTGTGTATTTCTCCTACTGAATAAGTCATATCTCTGCTGGATTACTGATGTACTTCCACTGAATAAAGTCATATCTCCCTGCTTGATTACTGGGTGTGTATTTCTCCACTGAATAAGTCATATCTCCTGCTTGATTACTGGGTGTGTGTATTTCTCCCACTGGAATAAGTCATATCTCCCTGCTTGATTACTGGGTGTGTATTTCTCCTCTCCCACTGAATGTCATATCTCCCTGCTTGATTACTGGGTGTGTGTATTTCTACTCTCCCACTGAATAAGTCATATCTCCCTGCTTGATTACTGGATGTGTGTATTTCTCCCACTGAATAAGTCATATCTCCCTGCTTGATTACTGGGTGTGTGTATTTCTCCTCTCCCACTGAATAAGTCATATCTCCCTGCTTGATTACTGGGTGTGTGTATTTCTCCTCTCCCACTGAATAAGTCATATCTCCCTGCTTGATTACTGGGTGTGTGTATTTCTCCTCTCCCACTGAATAAGTCATATCTCCCTGCTTGATTACTGGGTGTGTGTATTTCTCCTCTCCCACTGAATAAGTCATATCTCCCTGCTTGATTACTGGGTGTGTGTATTTCTCCCACTGAATAAGTCATATCTCCCTGCTTGATTACTGGGTGTG
>NW_027032489.1:0-4814 GCF_034236695.1 Oncorhynchus nerka
TAACCAACTGTGCTATTTATCTTTTTTTGCATTGTTTATAACTTATTTTGTAACTTATTTTAAAAACTTATTTTGTACATAATGTTGTTGCAACCATCTATTATGACCGAAAAATAATCTCTGGACATCAGAAACAGCGATTACTCATCAAGCAAACTGGAAGAATGCCATGATTACTGTATATATATATGTGATAACCTTTGTATGCTTGCAATGCTCAATGATGGAAAATCCTGGGTAAATAGGACATGTTTTTGCCTTTTGTTCTCAGGTTGAGAATTGTTCACACCTGAGAGTCACACACAGCCTCAAGGATATGATAGTTAAGAGAGAAAACACTGTCTAGACATGTTTTTCTCAATTTAGATACTTTGTGGCAACATCCAATCTAATCCAGTGCAACAACGTTAAGATATAATTGACGGTAGGTTGTATAAAGGCTTGTGTCTCCTGTTTCTCCTCTTTACTAGTAGAGGTATTATGTTTATTATATTATTAATCTCTGTCTGCAATTGCATTTTATTACTAAAGAGTTTTATACCTTTATTGTTCTGTGACATCTATCTGGAGGACTGATTGTTAATGCAAAACGTACTTCATGCAAAGGACCACCTAACATTTGGCCAGGAGTGAGTGACCACTGCGTCTGGATGATCTTGGGGTGGCAGGGTAGCCCAGTGGTTAGAGTGTAGAGGCGGCAGGGTAGCCTAGTGGTTAGGTGTGGAGCGGCAGGGTAGCCTAGTGTGGTTAGAGTGTAGAGGTGGCAGGGTAGCCTAGTGGTTAGAGTGCAGAGGCAGGTACTCTGGTGGTTAGAGTGTCCAGTGGTTGTGGCGGCTGGTAGCCTAGTGGTTAGAGCGTAGAGGTGGCAGGTAGCCTGAGTGTGGTGGCAGAGTGTAGAGGTGGCAGGGTAGTGGTTAGAGCCTAGTGGCAGCCCAGTGTAGAGTGCAGAGGCAGGGTAGCCTAGTGGTTAGAGTGTAGAGGAGGCAGGGTAGCCTAGTGGTTAGATGCAGAGGCAGGTAGCCCAATGGTTAGAGTGTAGAGGTGGCAGGGCAGCCTAGTGGTTAGAGTGTAGAGGTGGCAGGTAGCCTAGTGGTTAGAGTGTAGAGGTGGCTAGGGTAGCCTGAGTGGTTAGAGTGTAAGAGGTGGCAGGGTAGGCTAGTGGTTAGATGCGGCGATGAGGGTAGCCTAGTGGGTTCAGAGTGTAGAGGTGGCAGGGTAGCCAGTGGTTAGAGTGTAGAGGTGGCTAGGTAGCCTAGTGGTTAGATGTGTGATGGTGGCGCGTTCCAGTGGCCAGAGTGTAGATGTGGCAGGGTTCCAGCGGTTAGAGTGTAGAGGTGGCAGGGTAGCCAGTGGTTAGAATGCAGAGGCAGGGTTCCATGGTCAGAGTGCAGAGGCGGCAGGGTAGCCTAGTGGTTAGAGTGTAGAGGTGGCAGGGTAGCCTAGTGGTTAGAGTGTAGAGGAGGCAGGGTAGCCTAGTGGTTAGAGTGTAGAGGAGGCAGGGTAGCCTAATGGTTAGAGTGTAGAGGAGGCAGGGTAGCCTAGTAGTTAGAGTGTAGAGGAGGCAGGGAAGCCTATTGGTTAGAGTGTAGAGGAGGCAGGGTAGCCTAGTGGTTAGAGTGTAGAGGAGGCAGGGTAGCCTAGTGGTTAGAGTGTAGAGGTGGCAGGGTAGCCTAGTGGTTAGAGTGTAGAGGCGGCAGGGTAGCCTAGTGGTTAGAGTGTAGAGGAGGCAGGCAGCCTAGTGGTTAGAGTGTAGAGGTGGCAGGGTAGCCTAGTGGTTAGAGTGTAGAGGAGGCAGGGTAGCCTAGTGGTTAGAGTGTAGAGGAGGCAGTTAGCCTAGTGGTTAGAGTGTAGAGGCGGCAGGGTAGCCTAGTGGTTAGAGTGTAGAGGAGGCAGGTAGCCTAGTGGTTAGAGTTTAGAGGAGGCAGGTAGCCTAGTGGTTAGAGTGTAGAGGAGGCAGGTAGCCTAGTGGTTAGAGTGTAGAGGCGGCAGGGTAGCCTAGTGGTTAGAGTGTAGAGGTGGCAGGTAGCCTAATGGTTAGAGTGTAGAGGAGGCAGGGTAGCCTAGTGGTTAGAGTGTAGAGGCGGCAGGGTAGCCTAGTGGTTAGATTGTAGAGGCAGGTAGCCTAGTGGTTAGAGTGTAGAGGCGGCAGGGTAGCCTAGTGGTTAGAGTGTAGAGGAGGCAGGTAGCCTAGTGGTTAGAGTGTAGAGGCTGGTAGCCTAGTGGTTAGAGTGTAGAGGAGGCAGGGTAGCCTAGTGGTTAGAGTGAAGAGGCAGGTAGCCTAGTGGTTAGAGTGTAGAGGTGGCAGGTAACCTAATGATTAGAGTGTAGAGGAGGCAGGGTAGCCTAGTGGTTAGAGTGTAGAGGCAGCAGGGTAGCCTAGTGTATAGGTGGCAGGGTAGCCTAGTGGTTAGAGTGTAGAGGTGGCAGAGTAGTCTAGTGGTTAGAGTGTAGAGACGGCAGGGTAGCCTAGTGGTTAGATTGTAGAGGCAGGTAGCCTAGTGGTTAGAGTGTAGAGGCGGCAGGGTAGCCTAGTGGTTAGAGTGTAGAGGCGGCAGGGTAGCCTAGTGGTTAGATTGTAGAGGCAGGTAGCCTAGTGGTTAGAGTGTAGAGGTGGCAGGTAGCCTAGTGGTTAGAGTGTAGAGGAGGCAGGGTAGCCTAGTGGTTAGAGTGAAGAGGCTGCAGGGTAGCCTAGTGGTTAGAGTGTAGAGGCGGCAGGGTAGCCTAGTGGTTAGAGTGTAGAGGAGGCAGGTAGCCTAGTGGTTAGAGCGTTGGACTAGTAACCGGAAGGTTACAAGTTCAAATCCCTGACCTGACAAGGTACAAATCTGTTGTTCTGCCCCTGAACAGACAGTTAACCCAGTGTTCCTAGGCTGTCATTGAAATTAAGAATTTGTTCTTAACTGAATTGTCTAGTCAAATAAAAATAAAATCTTGTTCCCACAGCCATACAATTATAAATTAAGTTTACACCTTAGCCAAGTACATTTAAACTCAGTTTCTCACAATTCCTGACATTTAATCATATTAAAAATTCCCTGTCTTAGGTCAGTTAGGATCACCACTTTATTTTAAGAATGTGAAATGTCAGAATAATATTAGAGATAATTATATATTTGTCTAGGGGTGTATTCTAGTTACATTTTTCTATGATAGTGTTTTGCAGCTGGTAATCGTTGTCTCTAATTGGGGATCATATTTAAGTAGCTAATTTTCCCACTTGTGTTTGTGGGATATTATTGTGTGTTTGTGCAGTAGTCATGTTTAGTTGTTCGTTATTTATTTATTTATTGCTGAAGTTGGAATAAATATGTGAAACTATACATTTGCTGCGCCTTGGTCCCGTTCTTACGACAACCGTGACATTATTTCAGCTTTTATTTCTTTCATCATGTTCCCAATGGGTCAGAAGTTTACATACACCCAATTAGTATTTTGTAGCTTTGCCTTTAAATGGATTAACTTGGGTCAAATGTTTCTGTAGCCTTCCACAAGCTTCCCACAATAAGTTGGATGAATTTTTGCCCATTCCTCCTGACAGAGCTGGGTAAGTGAGCCAGGTTTGTAGGGCTCCTTGCTCGCACACGCTTTACAGTTCTGCCCACTAATTTTCTGTAGGATTGAGGTCAGGGCTTTGTGATGGCCACTCCAATACCTTGTTTTCCTTTGGAAGTATACTTGGGGTCATTGTCCATTTGAAGACCCATTTTTGACCAAGCTTTCACTTCCTGACTGATGTCTTGAGATGTTGCTTCAATATATCCACATAATCTATGTTCACCAGTCCCTCCTGCAGCAAAGCACCCCCACCCCCGTTCTTCACTGTTGGGATGGTGTTCTTCGGCTTGCAAGCCTCCCCATTTTTTCCTCCAAAACATAACGATGGTCATTATGCAAACAGTTATATTTTTGTTTCATCAGACCAGAGGCATTTCTCCAAGAACTACGATCTTTGACCTTGCAGTTGCAAACCGTAGTCTGTCTTTTTATGGCGGTTTTGAGCCAGTGGCTTCTTCCTTTCAGAGCGGCCTTTCGGGTTTTGTTGATATAGGACCTCGTTTTACTATGGATATAGACACAATTGTACCTGTTTCCTCCAGCATCTTCACAAGGTCCTTTGCTGTTGTTCTGGGATTGATTTGCACTTTTGTACCAAAGTACGCTCATCTCTAGAGACAGAACGCGTCTCCTTCCTTAGCGGCAGGGATGGCTGCGTTGTCCCCATGGTGTTTATACTTGCGTACGATCACTTGTACATATGAACGTGGGTAACTTCTCAGCCATTTGGAAATTGCTCCGGAGGAAGAACCAGACTTGTGGGGGCTACAATTTTTTTCTGAGGTCTTGGCTGATTTCTTTTGATTTTCCCATGATGTCATAAATAGGCACCGCGCTTGAAGGTAGGCCTTGAAAACATCCACAGATACACCTCCAATTGACTCAACTGATGTCAATTAGCTTATCAGAAGCTTCTAAAGCCATGACATAATTTTCAGGGAATTGTCCCTGCTGTTTAAGACTAGTACAATAAAGGGATACATTTTGTGAATTGCATATTGGGAAAGACATGTTGTGAGTTTACTCTTCCATTACATCCACAAGTGAGAGATTAGGGAGACCCCTGTACTGAAGTTAAAATACAATTGAAACCAATTGTGGTTATTTACCACACATATGGAACCATTTATAGTAGTGTGAATGAATGTAGTGAACCAAAGAAGAGGGAATAGAACTGGGTTGGGTATATCATCCTGCTGTTAGGTTCTACTACCCGTATACAGGAATATAACTGTTGGGTATATCATCCTATGTTAGGT
>NW_027032490.1:0-4817 GCF_034236695.1 Oncorhynchus nerka
AGTCCAGTATCTAACCTGTATGTCCACCATGTTTCTATCTCCTATCTAGTCTAGTCCAGTATCTAACCTGTATGTCCACCATGTTTCTATCTCCTATCTAGTCTAGTCCAGTATCTAACCTGTATGTCCACCATGTTTCTATCTCCTATCTAGTCTAGTCCAGTATCTAACCCGTGTAGAGCAGTGACCAGTCAGGGGTTAGTCCTCACTGTATAACACTGGGGTAAACATCTAAGTGTATTGGTCACATGCACATCTTTAGCAGATGTTATTGCGGGTTTAGCAAAAAATGCTTGTGATTTCAGAGGAGATGTTGACACTGCAGTCAGTGAGGAAATAGATGAGTGTTTCAAATGGCAGCCTATTCCCTACATAGTGCCCTACTTTTGACCAGAGCCCAATGGGTGCTTCTAGTACCCTATAAAGGGAATAGGGTCCCATTTGGGGATGCAGCCTAGCTGTTTAATAGATGTGTGGTCCAGGAGGTCACCTACTCCTTTATGTCACTGATCAGGAGCCCCAAGGACCAATCAGCATCCTTCTTCCCCAGCCCCACGCTTCCTTCACGGAGACAAAGGTTTCCATGGTAACCGTACACCGGCCCGTGGTTCTAAATTAAACTGAGCGTGCCTCTCACACCTCCCTACCACACACACACACGCATACACACACAACCCTCTTCTGTAATCCTTGAGGGCCCCCCACACGTGTGTGTGTGTGTGTGTGTGTGTGTGTGTGTGTGTGTGTGTGTGTGACTACTAGACAAGAGAGTGTATGGGAGGGTGTGTTTGTATTGCCAGAGAAGGAGATGAAGGATGTTATTCTGTTACCCGGAACAATTATACTTTTATAAATCAATAGAGGAAAAGCTGTAATTTTAACAAGCATCTCCCCTTCAGGCTCCTACATTTCCTCACTGACTGCAGTCTCAACATCTCCTCAGATACAGAGAGAAGATTCCCTGGCCTCACATTAATCTGTGTTTCTTTCCTCGGACTATTTAGGCACGTAGAAACGTCTCTTATAAAAAATAAAATATTTTTAAGTCTCATATCTGTCCTAGCCCCTGTTATTGGATGGTCCAGAGGACTAATTAAGGAGAATTTCTATGCCTCCATAGTCCCCTCGGCCCCCTTTGTCTCCTCCCTCACACAAGGAGGAGGGGCCTCCTTCAGGGCCAGGAATAAACATGAAGGATGCAGTCTCAAGATGACTCTTCAGACTTACAACAATGCAAGCAGCCTGGATGAGTCTGGGCATGAGGTCATTGTGCTGGTGTTGGAGAAGGTTGACAGAGGGGGGAGGTTGACAGAGAGGGGAGGAGGGGGAGGTTGACAGGGAAGGGAAGGAGGGGGAGGTTGACAGAGAGGTTGAGGAGGGGGAGGTTGACAGAGGGGAGGTTGACAGAGGGGAGGAGGGGGAGGTTGACAGAGAGGGGAGGAGGGGAGGTTGACAGAGAGGGAGGAGGGGGAGGTTGACAGAGGGGAGGTTGACAGAGGGGGAGGTTGACAGAGAGGGGAGGAGGGGAGGTTGACAGAGGGGAGGTTGACAGAGAGGGGAGGAGGGGGAGGTTGACAGAGGGGGAGGAGGGGGAGGTTGACAGAGGGGGAGGAGGGGGAGGTTGACAGAGAGGGGAGGAGGGGGAGGTTGACAGGGAGGGGAGGAGGGGAGGTTGACAGAGAGGTTGAGGAGGGGGAGGTTGACAGAGAGGGGAGGAGGGGGAAGTTGACAGAGAGGGGAGGAGGGGGAGGTTGACAGAGAGGTTGAGGAGGGGAGGTTGACAGAGGGGGAGGTTGACAGAGAGGGGAGGAGGGGGAGGTTGACAGAGAGGGGAGGAGGGGAGGTTGACAGAGAGGGGAGGAGGGGGAGGTTGACAGAGAGGGGAGGAGGGGGAGGTTGACAGGGAGGGGAGGAGGGGAGGTTGACAGGGAGGGGAGGAGGGGGAGGTTGACAGAGAGGTTGAGGAGGGGAGGTTGACAGAGAGGGGAGGAGGGGGAGGTTGACAGAGAGGTTGAGGAGGGGGAGGTTGACAGAGGGGAGGTTGACAGAGGGGAGGAGGGGGAGGTTGACAGAGAGGGGAGGAGGGGGAGGTTGACAGAGAGGGGAGGAGGGGAGGTTGACAGAGAGGGGAGGAGGGGAGGTTGACAGAGTGGGGAGGAAGGGGAGGTTGACAGGGAGGGGAGGAGGGGGAGGTTGACAGAGAGGGGAGGAGGGGGAGTTTGACAGAGAGGGGAGGAGGGGGAGGTTGACAGAGTGGGGAGGAAGGGGAGGTTGACAGAGTGGGGAGGAAGGGGAGGTTGACAGAGTGGGGAGGAGGGGGAGGTTGACAGGGAGGGGAGGAGGGGGAGGTTGACAGAGGGGAGGAGGGGAGGTTGACAGAGAGGGGAGGAGGGGGAGGTTGACAGAGAGGGGAGGAGGGGGAGGTTGACAGAGAGGGGAGGAGGGGGAGGTTGACAGAGAGGTTGAGGAGGGGGAGGTTGACAGAGAGGGGAGGAGGGGGAGGTTGACAGAGAGGGGAGGAGGGGGAGGTTGACAGAGAGGTTGAGGAGGGGGAGGTTGACAGAGAGGGGAGGAGGGGGAGGTTGACAGAGAGGGGAGGAGGGGAAGGTTGACACAGGGCAGGGTGAAACAAGGTGATGGTATTATTTTAGGGGATGTGAGTTAATCAAGGCCACTCTGTCTCTCCCTCTCTCCAGTGGCGGACCTACGATTACGCTGTTAAGGGCTGCTCAGCTCATCGCTGATAAGTGTGTGAATTGGACCATGTCCTGTCCTGCTAAACATTCAAAACGTAACAAGTACTTTTGGGTGTCAGGGAAAATGTACGGAGTAAAAAGTACGTTATTTTCTTTACGAATGTAGTGAAGTAAAAGATGTCAAAAATATAAATAGTAAAGTACAGATATGCCAAAACACTACTTAAGTAGTACTTTATAGTACTTTACACTACTGGGGGGGTTTGCCTGGCCACTGTGCCCAGGTTAATGAGGCCACAGTATTTGGGGATGAACATGCGAAGGTAACCTTCTTTTTGGAGTGATTTGTTTGACAGATGAAATCATCATGACTGGTTGTGTTTATGGCACATTTAAAGGTAATACATTTTTACAGTTCAATTACCGTCAATTACTGCCAACAGCAGATAACTGCTAGCCATTGGCTGCTAACATCAGATAACTACTAGCCATTGGATGCTAACAGCTGAGAACTGCTAGCCATTGGCTGCTAACATCAGATAACTACTAGCCATTGGATGCTAAGAGCTGAGAACTGCTAGCCATTGGATGCTAACAGCTGAGAACTGCTAGCCATTGGATGCTAACAGCTGAGAACTGCTAGCCATTGGCTGCTAACAGCTGAGAACTACTAGCCATTGGCTGCTAACATCAGATAACTACTAGCCATTGGATGCTAACATCAGATAACTACTAGCCATTGGCTGCTAACAGCAGATAACTACTTGCCATTGACTGCTAACAGCTGAGAACTGCTAGCCATTGGATGCTAACAGCAGATAACTACTTGCCATTGGCTGCTAACAGCTGAGAACTGCTAGCCATTGGATGCTAACAGCAGATAACTGCTATCCATTGGCTGCTAACAGCTGAGAACTGCTAGCCATTGGCTGCCAACAGCAGATAACTGCTAGCCATTGGCTGCTAACAGCAGATAACTACTAGCCATTGACTGCTAACAGCTGAGAACTGCTAGCCATTGGATGCTAACAGCAGATAACTACTTGCCATTGACTGCTAACAGCTGAGAACTGCTAGCCATTGGATGCTAACAGCAGATAACTGCTATCCATTGGCTGCTAACAGCTGAGAACTACTAGCCATTGGATGCTAACAGCTGAGAACTGCTAGCCATTGGCTGCTAACAGCTGAGAACTACTAGCCATTGGCTGCTAGCTAACTGCTAGCTAACTGCTAGCTAACTGGCAAGCACAAAAACAGGGAGTACAGACCCCTAGAAATCGTCTGATCGCCCCCTAGTGGCGAAAGTAAGAACTGACAAATGCACAGTCAAAGAGGAGAATAGTTGTTGTGTCAAGGAAAAGTTTAAAAGAAATCTAAATAGAGGCATACGAAGTCAAACGATATGTGACACAGTGTGTAAACGATAACACTTTAGTGCAGGAAATGAAGAAATATATTAATACTGGAAGTGAATGCTGGAATTAAACAATTAACTACTTAAATGAGCAAAGTTAATAGACGTCTGGCTCAGACAGAAGCCTGTCTCTAATAAGTGCCTGTTGTGTTCGGTGATTTAAAAATTCCTGGACAATTATTTGAAGTTTTACGGTACGTCTTTACTGTAAAACCCATTATAAGGGGGCCCTTAGACAGCCCTCTGTCTGGGGCCTCCAAATCAATACGTCTGCCCCTGTCTCTCTCTCTGTGTCTGTGTGTGTGTGTGTGTGTGTGTGTGTGTGTGTGTTTCTCCCTCTCTGTCTGTGATGTCCTCCCATGCCGATACAGCTGTCCTTCAGACTGCAGTTACACAATACCTCAGGATCAGACTAGAGTTACACAATACCTCAGGATCAGACTAGGGTTACACAATACCTCAGGATCAGACTAGAGATACACAATACCTCAGGATCAGACTAGAGATACAGGATCAGACTAGAGATACACAATACCTCAGGATCAGACTAGAGTTACACAATACCTCAGGATCAGACTAGAGTTACACAATACCTCAGGATCAGACTAGAGATACACAATACCTCAGGATCAGACTAGAGATACACAATACCTCAGGATCAGACTAGAGATACACAATACCTCAGGATCAGACTAGAGATACAC
>NW_027032491.1:0-4817 GCF_034236695.1 Oncorhynchus nerka
GTTTTTGCAGACTTTAGTATACTATAGTATTTACTGTAGTGTTTTTTGCAGACTGTAGTATACTATAGTATTTACTGTAGTGTTTTTGCAGACTGTAGTATACTATAGTATTTACTGTAGTGTTTTTGCAGACTGTAGTATACTATAGTATTTACTGTAGTGTTTTTGCAGACTGTAGTATACTATAGTATTTACTGTAGTGTTTTTGCAGACTGTAGTATACTATAGTATTTACTGTAGTGTTTTTGCAGACTGTAGTATTTACTATCTTGAACATAGAAGTGGAGGCTTTGTCCTTCAGGAAACCTACTGGAGAAATACTAAAAGAGCACATTTTCCATAACCCTTAGGTAGATAGGACTGCTGTCTGAACAGATACTTGGCATGTAAGTTTCTCACTTATGGGTGGCATAAATTGAGATATGGAGAGGGGAATAGGGAGGGTATATGCAAATTAAAATTAGCATATATATATATATATATATATATATATATATATATATATATATATATTTTTACTATAGTTAAAAAAGTGTAGAGTTTTTGCTGACATTACTGGGTAGTATTTACTTCAGTGGTTTTTGGGGATAATATTGTACTATTTACTGTAGCATTCTTACAGTATACTACAAACATTCTACAGTAAGTACTACACATTATAATTTTTAATTGAATCTTTATTTAACTAGTGTCAGTAAAGAACAAACAGCTTAGAACAGTGGGTTAATGCCCTTGTTCAGGGGAGAACATCCGATTTTTACCTTGTCATGAGGATCTAATTCAGCAACCTTCGGTTACTGGCTCCTCAATGCTGTAACCACTAGGCTACCTGCCGCCACATGATCGAGGGAGGTAGTATACAGGTTTTTAAAGTATACTATAGTTTACTATGGAATTCTATTGTAAGTACTGTAGTAAGTACTTGTTCACTTCCGGGTTGGAGCAAGCGGTCGCATCTGCACTCGGTCCGCAGGTAGTATTACATTTCATTACATTTCATTATAGTACAACGGTTTGATTTGTCTAATCTTAGCAATTTCTTCTTAGCTAGCTACACAGCCGCCTTTGTATCATAGATAATTGCGTAATTATCGTATTTCGCCGTCCTAACGCAGTCTACACTGCCCTGCAGCTAGCCAGCTAGCTAACGTCCACCGTTAGCTAGTCCACCGTCTACCGATTAGCAGCACAACTATTACACTCAACTGAACGACTTGATTAGTGTAGTGTTAGCTAGCTACATAGTTGTCTTTGCTGTCTTCGTACCCAAGATAATTGTGTAGTTTAGAGTGTGTAGTTTTATGTCGTCCTTAACATAGGAGACTCTGCTAGCTAGCCAACAGCTAGCCAACGTCTACCGAACAGAACTTCTGCACTCAACAATCCGGTCGCATTTCGCTTCGCTCCACAGGTAGTATCACATTTTTCATTTCATTTCATTACAGTACAACGGCTTGATTTGTTTGATCGTAGCTAGCTACATAGCTAGCTACATAGCCGTCTTTGTATCAAAGATAATTGTGTAGTCTAGAGCGATTTCCTAGGTTAGCTAGCCAGCTATTGTCGTTCTTTTAACGCAACGTAACGTAATCAACACTGCTAGCTAGCCAGCTAGCCCCGAATAGCAGCACAGTAGAAACTATTGAACGACTTGATTAGTGTAGTGTCAACAACGCAGCCAATGCCAACTAGCCTACTTAGTCAACAACGCAGCCTCTGCCAGCTAGCCTACTTCAGCAGTACTGTATCATTTTAATCATTTTAGTCAATAAGATTCTTGCTACGTAAGCTTAACTCTCTGAACACTCGTGACGTGTAGTCCACTTGTCATTCCAATCTCCTTTGCATTAGCGTAGCCTCTTGTGTAGCCTGTCAACTATGTGTCTGTCTATCCCTGTTCTCTCCTCTCTGCACAGACCATACAAACGCTCCACACCGCGTGGCCGCGGCCACCCTAATCTGGTGGTCCCAGCGCGCACGACCTACGTGGAGTTCCAGGTCTCCGGTAGCCTCTGGAACTGCCGATCTGCGGCCAACAAGGCAGAGTTCATCTCCGCCTATGTCTCCTCCAGTCCCTCGACTTCTTGGCACTGACGGAAACATGGGATCACCACAGACAACACTGCTACTCCTACTGCTCTCTTCGTCTGCCCACGTGTTCTCGCACACCCCGAGAGCTTCTGGTCAGCGGGGTGGTGGCACCGGATCCTCATCTCTCCCAAGTGGTCATTCTCTTTCTCCCTTACCCATCTGTCTATCGCTCCTTTGAATTCCATGCTGTCACAGTTACCAGCCCTTTCAAGCTTAACATCCTTATCATTTATCGCTCCAGGTTCCTCGGAGAGTTCATCAATGAGCTTGATGCCTTGATAAGCTCCTTTCCTGAGGACGGCTCACCTCTCACAGTTCTGGGCGACTTTAACCTCCCCACGCCTACCTTTGACTCATTCCCTCTGCCTCCTTCTTTCCACTCCTCTCCTCTTTGACCTCACCCTCTCACCTTCCCCTACTCACAAGGCAGGAAATACGCTCGACTCATCTTTACTAGATGCTGTTCTTCCACTAACCTCATTGCAACTCCCCTCCAAGTCTCCGACCACTACCTTGTATCCTTTCCCTCTCGCCTCATCCAACACTTCCCACACTGCCCTACTGGATGGTATCGCGCCGTCCCAACCTTCGCTCTCTCCCGCTACTCTCTCCTCTTCCATCCTATCATCTCTTCCTCTGCTCAAACCTTCTCCAACCTATCTCCTGATTCTGCCTCCTCAACCTCTCCTCCCCTTTCTGCATCCTTTTGACTCTCTATGTCCTATCCTCCAGGCCGGCTCGGTCCTCCCCTCCCGCTCCGTGGCTCGACGTTCTCTCTCTGCTGCTAAAGCCACTTTCTACCACTCTAAATTCCAAGCATCTGCCTCTAACCCTAGGAAGCTCTTTGCAACCTTCTCCTCCCTCCTGAATCCTCCTCCCCTCCCCCCTCCTCCCTCTCTGCAGATGACTTCGTCAACCATTTTGAAAAGAAGGTCGACGACATCCGATCCTCGTTTGCTAAGTCAAACGACACCGCTGGTTCTGCTCACACTGCCCTACCCTGTGCTCTGACCTCTTTCTCCCCTCTCTCTCCAGATGAAATCTCGCGTCTTGTGACGGCCGGCCGCCCTACAACCTGCCCGCTTGACCCTATCCCCTCCTCTCTTCTCCAGACCATTTCCGGAGACCTCCTCCCTTACCTCACCTCGCTCATCAACTCATCCCTGACCGCTGGCTACGTCCCTTCCGTCTTCAAGAGAGCGAGAGTTGCACCCTCTTCTGAAAAAACCTACACTCGATCCCTCCGATGTCAACAACTACAGACCAGTATCCCTTCTTTCTTTTCTCTCCAAAACTCTTGAACGTGCCGTCCTTGGCCAGCTCTCCCGCTATCTCTCTCAGAATGACCTTCTTGATCCAAATCAGTCAGGTTTCAAGACTAGTCATTCAACTGAGACTGCTCTTCTCTGTATCACGGAGGCGCTCCGCACTGCTAAAGCTAACTCTCTCTCCTCTGCTCTCATCCTTCTAGACCTATCGGCTGCCTTCGATACTGTGAACCATCAGATCCTCCCTCTCCACCCTCTCCGAGTTGGGCATCTCCCGGCGCGGCCCACGCTTGGATTGCGTCCTACCTGACAGGTCGCTCCTACCAGGTGGCGTGGCGAGAATCCGTCTCCACACCACGTGCTCTCACCACTGGTGTCCCCCAGGGCTCTGTTCTAGGCCCTCTCCTATTCTCGCTATACACCAAGTCACTTGGCTCTGTCATAACCTCACATGGTCTCTCCTATCATTGCTATGCAGACGACACACAATTAATCTTCTCCTTTCCCCCTTCTGATGACCAGGTGGCGAATCGCATCTCTGCATGTCTGGCAGACATATCCGTGTGGATGACGGATCACCACCTCAAGCTGAACCTCGGCAAGACGGAGCTGCTCTTCCTCCCGGGGAAGGACTGCCCGTTCCATGATCTCGCCATCACGGTTGACAACTCCATTGTGTCCTCCTCCCAGAGCGCTAAGAACCTTGGCGTGATCCTGGACAACACCCTGTCGTTCTCAACTAACATCAAGGCGGTGGCCCGTTCCTGTAGGTTCATGCTCTACAACATCCGCAGAGTACGACCCTGCCTCACACAGGAAGCGGCGCAGGTCCTAATCCAGGCACTTGTCATCTCCCGTCTGGATTACTGCAACTCGCTGTTGGCTGGGCTCCCTGCCTGTGCCATTAAACCCCTACAACTCATCCAGAACGCCGCAGCCCGTCTGGTGTTCAACCTTCCCAAGTTCTCTCACGTCACCCCGCTCCTCCGCTCCCTCCACTGGCTTCCAGTTGAAGCTCGCATCCGCTACAAGACCATGGTGCTTGCCTACGGAGCTGTGAGGGGAACGGCACCTCAGTACCTCCAGGCTCTGATCAGGCCCTACACCCAAACAAGGGCACTGCTCTCATCCACCTCTGGCCTGCTCGCCTCCCTACCACTGAGGAAGTACAGTTCCCGCTCAGCCCAGTCAAAACTGTTCGCTGCTCTGGCCCCCCAATGGTGGAACAAACTCCCTCACGACGCCAGGACAGCGGAGTCAATCACCACCTTCCGGAGACACCTGAAACCCCACCTCTTTAAGGAATACCTAGGATAGGATAAAGTAATCCCTCTCACCCCCTCCCCTGAAAAGATTTAGATGCACTACTGTTCCACTGGAGGTCATAAGGTGAATGCACCAATTTGTAAGTCGCTCTGGATAAGAGCGTCTGCTAAATGACTTAAATGTAAATGTAAA
>NW_027032492.1:0-4819 GCF_034236695.1 Oncorhynchus nerka
CCTCTCACATGGTGTCCTTCACCTCTCCCTTAGTGTCCTTCACCTCTCCCCTTAGTGTCCTTCACCTCTCCCCTTAGTGTCCTTCACCTCCCCCTTAGCTTCCTTCACCTCTCCCCTTAGTGTCCTTCACCTCTCCCCTTAGTGTCCTTCACCTTCCCCTTAGAGTCCTTCACCTCTCCCCTTAGTGTCCTTCACCTCTCCCTTTAGCGTCCTTCACCTCTCCCCTTAGCGTCCTTCACCTCTCCCCTTAGTGTCCTTCACCTCTCCCCTTAGCGTCCTTCACCTCTCCCCTTAGCGTCCTTCACCTCTCACCTTAGCGTCCTTCACCTCTCCCCTTAGCGTCCTTCACCTCTCCCCTTAGCGTCCTTCACCTCTCCCCTTAGTGTCCTTCTCCTCTCCCCTTAGTGTCCTCCACCTCTCCCCTTAGCGTCCTTCACCTCTCCCCTTAGCGTCCTTCACCTCTCCCCTTAGTGTCCTTCACCTCTCCCCTTAGTGTCCTTCACTTCTCCCCTTAGCGTCCTTCACTTCTCCCCTTAGCGTTCTTCATTTCCTCTAGCCACTGGGCCACGGTCTTACCCCCCGCAGCAACAGTAGTCTTACCCTCCCTTTACATTCTATGACCCCACATCTTATAATCTTCCCCTGTAGACGTCACCTCCCTTTACATTCTATGACCCCAACATCTTATACTCTTCCCCTGTAGACGTCACCTCCCTTTACATTCTATGACCCCAACGTCCCACTGTTCCCAGGCCGTCATTGAAAATAAGAATTTGTTCTTAACTGACTTGCCTAGTTAAATAAAGGTAAAATAATTTTTAAAATTTAAATATAGATATACAAAACCAGACATGACTTATCTCTACATTTTTAAGTGAAAACTCACCTTCTTGGTAGAGTCCATCTTTAAGATGGACCCAAAGATAGAGGTGACCCTGGCCTTCACCTCGTCCAGCCGCGACAGCACGTCATGGCTGTAGACCGTCCAGCAGCCAGACGGGGTGAGGGCACCGGGGGCATCTCCGGCGGATCGGTGAACTGCCGCCCGATGCCCAAGGCCAGAAACTGCTCGTGACTCCCGAGGTACCGTATACAACTACGCATCCAGGACTCGCTGTGACTTTCGCACAGCTTTCTGTAGGTCTGTAACACTGTTCCCCAAGGGCGCGACCTCAGCATCCTCCCGACCCGCAGGTCACAGGACAGCCTAAGAGGAGAGAGAAAGAGAGAGATAAATCATATGAATGACATGCAATCATTTGACTTCCATTACTAACTAACAAAAATTCTTGTGAACTTACTTGTATGTCAATATTGCTGGAAACTGGCAGCGATTGCCAAGCGTCCAGCTGACTGACAAGGTCCCGTGACCACCAGCGACCTTCTTCTTACACCGTCGCATTCCAGGTACTCAGTGGCCATGAGATACCAGCGGTCGATGTCCAACACCCTCCGGATGGTCTTGTAGAGCCCAGCCTCGCAGAGTGTTCCTCTGCACCCAGACTGGGGGCATGCCAGCCTGTATGCCCATATACCGACGGGCATCCACAGGAACAGCTGACATGCGAAGAAGGGCTCGGGGATGCGGAAGGATGATTGTAGATGGGCGGCTGGGGAGGCGTCCACCACGTGACCAGGTCAGTGGGAGTGTCGACCTCCCAAAGCTGTTCCTGGTGAACAGCGGCCGATCCACTCTGCTTGCTCCTTGAGTGAGAGATGCCAACTCTGGAAGCAGCAGCTGAGTGGTGAGAGATGAACGCCAATCTCTCTGAAGCAGCAGCTGAGTGAGAGGAGAGAGTGATGGGAGAGAAGGGATGAACGCCAACTCTCTGGAGCAGCAGCAGACGGGGGGAGAAGGGATGAGCCAACTCTCTGCAGAGTGGAGAGAGTGATGGGAGAGAAGGGATGAACGCCAACTCTCTGGAAGCAGCAGCTGAGTGAGAGGAGAGAGTGACGGGGGAGAAGGGATGAACGCCAACTCTCTGGAAGCAGCAGCTGAGTGAGAGGAGAGAGTGACGGGGGGAGAAGGATGAACGCCAACTCTCTGGAAGCAGCAGCTGAAGTGAGAGTGGGGGGAAAAGGGATGAGAACGCCAACTCTCTGGAAGCAACAGCTGAGTGAAGAGAGAAGTGACGGGGGAGAAAGGGATGAACGCCAACTCTCTGGAAGCAGCAACTCTCGAGGAGAAAGGGATGAAGCAGCAGCTGAGTTTTAGAGTAAAACAAATTAAATTAGTGATTCAAATGGAAAAGAGAAACTCATGATTACGCTACATACATGGATGACAGCTACATGGAGGATGACAGCTACATACAGGATGACAGCTACATACAGGATGACAGCTACATGGAGGATGACAGCTACATAAAGGATGACAGCTACATACAGGATGACAGCTAAATGGAGGATGACAGCTACATAAAGGATGACAGCTACATGGAGGATAACAGCTATATAAAGGATGAGAGCTACATGGAGGATGACAGCTAAATAAAGGATGACAGCTACATAAAGGATGACAGCTACATAAAGGATGACAGCTACATGGAGGATGACAGCTACATGGAGGATGACAGCTATGTAAAGGATGACAGCTATGTACAGGATGACAGCTACATACAGGATGACAGCTAGCATGGAGGATGACAGCTACATGGATGATGACAGCTACATGCAGGATGACAACGACATACAGGATGACAACTACATGGAGGATGACAGCTACATGGGGGATGACAGCTATATGGAGGATGACAGCTATATAAAGGATGACAGCTACATGGAGGATGACAGCTACATAAAGGATGACAGCTACATGGAGGATGACAGCTACATAGAGGATGACAGCTACATGCAGGATGACAGCTACATGGAGGATGACAGCTACATGCAGGACGACAGCTACACGCAGGACAACAGCTACACGCAGGATGACAGCTACATAAAGGATGACAGCTGCATACAGGATGACAGCTACACGGAGGATGACATACGTGGATGACAACTACATACAGGATGACAGCTACATACTGGATGACAGCTACATAGAGGATGACAGCTACATGGAGGACAGCTACATGGAGGATGACAGCTACATGGAGGATGACAGCTACATACAGGATGACAGCTACATGGAGGATGACAGCTACATAAAGGATGACAGCTACATGGAGGATGACAGCTATGTAAAGGATGACAGCTATGTACAGGATGACAGCTACATACAGGATGACAGCTACATGGAGGATGACAGCTACATGGATGATGACAGCTACATGCAGGATGACAACGACATACAGGATGACAACTACATGGAGGATGACAGCTACATGGAGGATGACAGCTATATAAAGGATGACAGCTACATGGAGGATGACAGCTACATAAAGGATGACAGCTACATGGAGGATGACAGCTACATAGAGGATGACAGCTACATGGAGGATGACAGCTACATGCAGGACGACAGCTACACGCAGGACAACAGCTACACGCAGGATGACAGCTACACGGAGGATGACATACGTGGATGACAACTACATACAGGATGACAGCTACATACTGGATGACAGCTACATAGAGGATGACAGCTACATGGAGGACAGCTACATGGAGGATGACAGCTACATGGAGGATGACAGCTACATACAGGATGACAGCTACATGGAAAACAGCTACATGGAGGACAGCTACATGGAGGATGACAGATACATGGAGGATGACAGCTACATGGAGGACAGCTACATACAGGATGACAGCTACATGGAGGATGACAACTACATGGAAGATGACAGCTACATGGAGGATGACAGCTACATGGAGGATGACAGCTACATACTGGATGACAGCTACATGGAGGATGACAGCTACATACAGGATGACAGCTACATGGAGGATGACAGCTACATGCAGGATGACAGCTACATGGAGGATGACAGCTACATGGAGGATGACAGCTACATGGAGGACAGCTACATGGAGGATGACAGCTACATGGAGGATGACAGCTACATGGAGGCCAGCTACATGGAGGATGACAGCTACATGGAGGATGACAGCTACATGGAGGATGACAGCTACATGGATGACAGCTACATGGAGGATGACAGCTACATGCAGGATGACAGCTACATGGAGGACAGCTACATGGAGGATGACAGCTACATGGAGGATGACAGCTACATGGAGGATGACAGCTACATGCAGGATGACAGCTACATGGAGGATGACAGCTACAATGGAGGATGACAGCTACATGGAGGATGACAACTACATGGAGGATGACAGCTACATGGAGGATGACAGTTACATGGAGGATGACAGCTACATGGAGGATGACAGCTACATGGAGGCCAGCTACATGGAGGATGACAGCTACATGGAGGATGACAGCTACATGGAGGATGACAGCTACATGGATGACAGCTACATGGAGGATGACAGCTACATGCAGGATGACAGCTACATGGAGGACAGCTACATGGAGGATGACAGCTACATGGAGGATGACAGCTACATGCAGGATGACAGCTACATGGAGGATGACAGCTACAATGGAGGATGACAGCTACATGGAGGATGACAGCTACATGCAGGATGACAACTACATGGAGGATGACAGCTACATGGAGGATGACAGCTACATGGAGGATGACAGCTCTCAAACCTGTTTGAAAATATCAGGACGTCTGGGACTGCTCAAAGACGTGATCAGTAGCCCTCAGACTGTGCCTCTGACCAGCTCACATTAAACGAGTGTTGGTGACGGCCGCACATCCCGAGTAGGCAGCGACACAGTGACTTTATGGACCATTTATTC
>NW_027032493.1:0-4819 GCF_034236695.1 Oncorhynchus nerka
CAGAGCATGCGCCAGACCAGCTGGCCGGTGTGTTCTGGACATATTCAATCAATCCTATACCAGTCTGCTGTTCCCACATGCTTCAGAGGGCCACCATTGTTCCTGTTCCCAAGAAAGCTAAGGTAACTGAGCTAAACGACTACACACGCCCAGCACTCACTTCCGTCATCATGAAGGAAGTACTTTGAGAGACTAGTCAAAGGACCATATCACCTCTACTACTGACACACCCTAGACCTCCCAACATTTGCATGCACACGCCCAAATAGGTCACAGACGGTAATCTCAACCACACTGCACTGCCCTAACCCACCTGTGGACAGAGTCTGGCAGAATGCTGTTCATCGACTGGCTAGGCATTCAACACCATAGTACCCTCCAAGCTCGTCATCTTTCCGAGACCCTGGGTCTCGACCCGCCCTGTGCAACTGGGTTCTGGACTTCCTGACGGGCCGCCCCAGGTGGTGAGGGTAGGCAACAACATCTCCGGGCCCCACAAGTGCGTTCTGAGCCCTCTCCTGTACTCCCTGTTCACCCCACGACTGCGTGGCCCATGCACGCCTCCAACTCCAATCATCAAGTTTGCGGACGACACAACAGTGGTAGGCTTGATTACCAACAACGACGAGGCGGCCTACAGGGAGGAGGTGAGGGCCCCTCGGAGTGTGGTGTCAGGAAAATAACCTCACACTCAACGTCAACAAAACTAAGGAGATGATTGTGGACTTCAGGAAACAGCAGAGGAACACCCCCTATCCACATCGATGGATCAGTAGTGGAAGGGTAGCAAGTTGAAGTTCCTCGGCATACACATCACAGACAAACTGAATTGGTCCTCACACTGACAGCGTCGTGAAGAAGGCGCAGCAGCGCCTCTTCAACCTCAGGAGGCTGAAGAAATTCGGCTTGTCACCAAAAGCACTCACAAACTTCTACAGATGCACAATCGAGAGCATCCTGGCGGGCTGTATCACCGCCTGGTACGGCAGCTGCTCCGCCCTCAACCGTAAGGCTCTCAGAGGGTAGTGAGGTCTGCTGTAACATCACCAGGAACTACCTGCCCTCCAGGACACCTCACCACCCGATGTTACAGGAAGGTACCAAAGATCATCAGGACTCAGCCACCCAGACCCTGCCCTGTTCTTCACTCATCATCAGAAGGCGAGGTCAGTACAGGTCCATCCAGCAGGAGACTGAAAAAGCAGCCTCTATCTCAGGCCATCAGACTATTAAAGCAGCCACCACTGTATTGAGTGGCTGCTGCCAACACACTGTCATTGACCCAACTCAGCCACTTTAAGCCAATGGGAATTGATGGGAAATGATGTAAATATATCACTAGCCACTTTAAACAATGCTACCTTATATAATGTTACTTACCCTACATTATTCATCTCCATATGCATATGTATATACTACTACATAGATCATGTTTAAGAATTTATATATGTCACTAGCCACTTTAACTATGCCACTTTGTTTACTTTGTCTACATACTCATCTCCATATGTATATACTGTACTCGATACCATCATATCTGTATGCTGCTCTGTACCATCACTCATTCATATATCCTTATGTACATATTCCTTATCCCCTTACACTGTGTATAAGACAGTAGTTTTGGAATTGTTGGTTAGATTACTTGTTGGTTATCACTGCATTGTCGGAACTAGAAGCACAAGCATTTAGCTACACTCGCATTAGCATCTGCTAACCATGTGTATGTGACAAATAAAATTTGATTTGATTTGACCTGCATTTTGGAGCTGCCTTACTCAAGAAAACAAAAAAAGAGACCATGTTTGTATGCTGCTTTATTAACTCAAATATATATTATTTTACATTGTTTGCAAACTGATATGTGACACGTATTAATGCCAAAATAACATGCAAGCCACCCCTAAAATGGGTTTTTTGTTTGTTTTATTGTTGTTTTTTTATGCAAAAAATGTGGGGCTCAAAAGAGCCCTGAACTTCGGGTCGCCACTGCAATCATTTAAGCATATTTAATAATGATCTCTTACCTAGATGACCGTGGGCATTGTTGCTTACTTTTTGTTGTTCTAAATAGAGACGGCTAGAAGGGCCATATTAGATTTTGTAGAAATGCAAGGAAAATAGCTTCAGATGCCCCCCAAAATTGAGAGGACCCCCAAATCCCCCACCAAATAATGTTCCCCCACTTCTAAAACCAAAATTGGTATCTGCCCGCTTTTGGCTAGAGCGCACATATAGCCTACATAACGACAAAAGACCGATATTATTTTGTTAAAAGACAGCCAAACATCGACGATCAAATCACCAGAATAAGACTCGATATTTATAGAAAAGTCGCATTTAACTCGTCACCTTGCACTTTCACCACCGTGTGAATTTCATAATTTTCTTAATATGTAATCTAATAATTGCATTCGTTTTACTGACACAAGAAGATCCCACCTTGTCTAGCGTATTTTTTGTCGACATTTGGAAAGTTTACCGAAAAAAATTGTTCCCATCAGGCCTGTATTTTTATTCAAGAATGTTGAATAAAATTATATTTTAACGTTAACATTTTTTCCCACATTCTGGTTTGTAGAGTTCGTGAGAGTTAACTTTCCTGATTCCAACTTTAATTTATGCCCGATGTAGAATTCGATGGAATTCAAAGTCGGGTTTCCAGGCTACAACTGGCTCAAATTTACCAATATGGGCCTAAAATAAAGCTATATTGTGGACACTGTCATAAATAACCGTAGGCTATACTCACCAATTCGTAGGAAGACCACCACGCTGAACATAGACAGTAAGGTGGGTATCACCACCCCAAAGAATGTGGAGAGTTTTTTGGGACGACTCTGGTGCGCCGACTTCAGTCTGGAAAAAGCCAGGGACTGCTCCACAGTCTCCCCAGGCAGACATGTATGATGCTCCCCCGACTGCTCATTGACGCTTGTGGAGAGACGATAGTGCAGGAGCGGTGTCCTCTCCGACATGGCGAAGCTGCTGTTGGCTACTAGGACTAGCCAGAACTTCAGAACACCCTGCCACCAATTGTTTCGGCTTTATCAACTAAGATAGTTTCTAGAGTTCACTCCCAAACGTAGAAGCAAAAATCAGTTCGCGTGACTTTACTAAGACATGATTTTCTCAATAATGTAACCAGACGCTGGACAACATTGTCACGGGCCAATCATTGAAGTCTGAATGTTAATCAATATAGTGATATAGAATGCCTACCTCGACATTATAAATACATGTTCTCCTCGTGTGGCCTAACTCCACTCGAACTCAGAGACAGCACTATCTTGTCGTGGGCCTACATTAAAAAAAAACATTTTCGTAAAAGTTGTCTTTAGCGTTACCATTATAGCCACTGTGTTGTGAACCCAGCGACATCTAGGTCGTATGATTACATTTTCAAAATAAAAGTTATTAAGCAACCTAATTTAGCAGGGGTAAAAGAAACGCCTGAGCGGAGTTCCCACGTTTGGTTTTCACGGGAAAGGGAACCTAGGTTGAAGGTATTGTATCCCTGAAAATCAGATGCACCAGGTTGTTTCCAATGCCAGAAAACCAGATGCATCCAATGCCAATGACGCTAAGGGTGAATTTAAAATTGCTTAAACATACATTTATCCAAAAGACAAACAATATATTATTGAAATCAAATAACAAACTTTGAAAGTCCCAAGTATGTATGCTGCAATAGCCTATGTGCCAGGTTGTTATCTGGTGTACTGTGATCTTAGAAATGCTCTCTAGGACCATGCCTCAGGACTACCTGGCCTGACGACTCCTGGATGTCCCCTTCCCCAGTCCATCCAGTTGTGCTGCTGGTCCAGTTGTACTGTTCTTCCTGCAACTGGGGACCCCTGACCTGATTCATCGGGTGTGCTACCTTGTCCCGGACCTGCTGTTTGTCATAAGGTGAAAGCACCAATTTGTAAGTCGCTCTGGATAAGAGCGTCTGCTAAATGACTTAAATGTAATGTAAATGTTTCGGCCCCTTCTGTCTCTCTCTCTCTTTCCCGGACCTGCTGTTTCGGCCCCTTCTGTCTCTCTCTCTCTTTCCCGGCCCTGCTGTCTTGACCTCTGAATACATAGCTATGAAAAGCCAACTGACATTGACTCCTGAAGTGTTGAACTGTTGCACCCTCTAAATAGTTTTTAGCTCATTTTAGCTCTACACATCACATTTCTACTGTACCATTTAAACTACAGAAGTTGTCAGCCCTGTACATCTGCTTAGTATTGTACTTTTAAAACTATAAAAGTTGTTGTTTTGGAATGCTCAGACCCTCTACTAATGGGATCCTGTGTCATACCGTGAAGATTTGTGACATTGGGGTATTTTTTAGAGACCTGCAAATAAGGCCTTGTGTCATTGAGGTATTCTTTAAAGAGCTGTAAATAAGGCCTTGTGTCATTGGGGTATTTTTTAGAGAGATTTGTAAATAAGGCCTTGGGTTATTGGGATATTTTTTAGAGAGATTTGTAAATAAGGCCTTGGGTTATTGGGATATTTTTTAGAGAGATTTGTAAATAAGGCCTTGGGTTATTGGGATATTTTTTAGAGAGATTTGTAAATAAGGCCTTGGGTTATTGGGATATTTTTTAGAGAGATTTGTAAATAAGGCCTTGGGTTATTGGGATATTTTTTAGAGAGATTTGTAAATAAGGCCTTGGGTTATTGGGATATTTTTTAGAGAGATTTGTAAAAAAAAAATAAAAAAAAGGCCTTGGGTTATTGGGGTATTTTTTGGGGTCAGCGGTCACAGTAGCTTTCTGCTGAAAAATAGACACTTGCGGTAAACTTCATGGTATGAAACTGGAT
>NW_027032494.1:2500-4822 GCF_034236695.1 Oncorhynchus nerka
CAGCTACAGTAATGTAGTGATATCTACCACAACCCTTTACAGACAGAACACAGCTACAGTAATGTAGTGATATCTACCACAACCCTTTACAGACAGAACACAGCTACAGTAATGTAGTGATATCTACCACAACCCTTTACAGAAGAACACAGCTACAGTAATGTAGTGATATCTACCACAACCCTTTACAGAACACAGCTACAGTAATGTAGTGATATCTACCACAACCCTTTACAGAACACAGCTACAGTAATGTAGTGATATCTACCACAACCCTTTACAGACAGAACACAGCTACAGTAATGTAGTGATATCTACCACAACCCTTTACAGACAGAACACAGCTACAGTAATGTAGTGATATCTACCACAACCCTTTACAGAACACAGCTACAGTAATGTAGTGATATCTACCACAACCCTTTACAGACAGAACACAGCTACAGTAATGTAGTGATATCTACCACAACCCTTTACCAGAACACAGCTACAGTAATGTAGTGATATCTACCACAACCCTTTACAGACAGAACACAGCTACAGTAATGTAGTGATATCTACCACAACCCTTTACAGACAGAACACAGCTACAGTAATGTAGTGATATCTACCACAACCCTTTACAGGAACACAGCTACAGTAATGTAGTGATATCTACCACAACCCTTTAGACAGAACACAGCTACAGTAATGTAGTGATATCTACCACAACCCTTTACAGACAGAACACAGCTACAGTAATGTAGTGATATCTACCACAACCCTTTACAGACAGAACACAGCTACAGTAATGTAGTGATATCTACCACAACCCTTTACAGACAGAACACAGCTACAGTAATGTAGTGATATCTACCACAACCCTTTACAGAACACAGCTACAGTAATGTAGTGATATCTACCACAACCCTTTACAGACAGAACACAGCTACAGTAATGTAGTGATATCTACCACAACCCTTTACAGACAGAACACAGCTACAGTAATGTAGTGATATCTACCACAACCCTTTACAGACAGAACACAGCTACAGTAATGTAGTGATATCTACCACAACCCTTTACAGACAGAACACAGCTACAGTAATGTAGTGATATCTACCACAACCCTTTACAGAACACAGCTACAGTAATGTAGTGATATCTACCACAACCCTTTACAGAACACAGCTACAGTAATGTAGTGATATCTACCACAACCCTTTACAGACAGAACACAGCTACAGTAATGTAGTGATATCTACCACAACCCTTTACAGAACACAGCTACAGTAATGTAGTGATATCTACCACAACCCTTTACAGAACACAGCTACAGTAATGTAGTGATATCTACCACAACCCTTTACAGACAGAACACAGCTACAGTAATGTAGTGATATCTACCACAACCCTTTACAGAACACAGCTACAGTAATGTAGTGATATCTACCACAACCCTTTACAGACAGAACACAGCTACAGTAATGTAGTGATATCTACCACAACCCTTTACAGAACACAGCTACAGTAATGTAGTGATATCTACCACAACCCTTTACAGACAGAACACAGCTACAGTAATGTAGTGATATCTACCACAACCCTTTACAGAACACAGCTACAGTAATGTAGTGATATCTACCACAACCCTTTACAGAACACAGCTACAGTAATGTAGTGATATCTACCACAACCCTTTACAGACAGAACACAGCTACAGTAATGTAGTGATATCTACCACAACCCTTTACAGACAGAACACAGCTACAGTAATGTAGTGATATCTACCCAACCCTTTACAGACAGAACACAGCTACAGTAATGTAGTGATATCTACCACAACCCTTTACAGAACACAGCTACAGTAATGTAGTGATATCTACCACAACCCTTTACAGACAGAACACAGCTACAGTAATGTAGTGATATCTACCACAACCCTTTACAGAGAACACAGCTACAGTAATGTAGTGATATCTACCACAACCCTTTACAGACAGAACACAGCTACAGTAATGTAGTGATATCTACCACAACCCTTTACAGAACACAGCTACAGTAATGTAGTGATATCTACCACAACCCTTTACAGAGAACACAGCTACAGTAATGTAGTGATATCTACCACAACCCTTTACAGACAGAACACAGCTACAGTAATGTAGTGATATCTACCACAACCCTTTAGACAGAACACAGCTACAGTAATGTAGTGATATCTACCACAACCCTTTACAGACAGAACACAGCTACAGTAATGTAGTGATATCCTACCAACCCTTTATACAGACAGAACACAGCTACAGTAATGTAGTGATATCTACCACAACCCTTTACAGA
>NW_027032495.1:0-4822 GCF_034236695.1 Oncorhynchus nerka
TTTGGATGACCCAACTGCTGGGTTTGGATGTCCCAACTGCTGGGTTGTTTGGATGTCCCCAACTGCTGGGTTGTTTGGATGACCCAACTGCTGGGTTGTTTGGATGTCCCAACTGCTGGGTTGTTTGGATGTCCCAACTGCTGGGTTGTTTGGATGACCCAACTGCTGGGTTGTTTGGATGTCCCAACTGCTGGGTTGTTTGGATGTCCCAACTGCTGGGTTGTTTGGATGTCCCAACTGCTGGGTTGTTTGGATGTCCCAACTGCTGGGTTAGTTTGGATGTCCCAACTGCTGGGTTGTTTGGATGTCCCAACTGCTGGGTTGTTTGGATGTCCCAACTGCTGGGTTGTTTGGATGATCCCAACTGCTGGGTTGTTTGGATGTCCCTAACTGCTGGGTTGTTTGGATGTCCCAGCTGCTGGGTTGTTTGGATGTCCCAACTGCTGGGTTGTTTGGATGTCCCAACTGCTGGGTTGTTTGGATGTCCCAACTGCTGGGTTGTTTGGATGTCCCAACTGCTGGGTTGTTTGGATGTCCCAACTGCTGGGTTGTTTGGATGTCCCAACTGCTGGGTTGTTTGGGTGTCCCAACTGCTGGGTTGTTTGGATGACCCAACTGCTGGGTTGTTTGGATGACCCAACTGCTGGGTTGTTTGGATGTCCCAACTGCTGGGTTGTTTGGATGTCTTGACCCAACTGCTGGGTTGTTTGGATGTCCCAACTGCTGGGTTGTTTGGATGTCCCAACTGCTGGGTTGTTTGGATGTCCAAACTGCTGGGTTGTTTGGATGTCCCAACTGCTGGGTTGTTTGGATGTCCCAACTGCTGGGTTGTTTGGATGACCCAACTGCTGGGTTGTTTGGATGTCCCAACTGCTGGGTTGTTTGGATGTCCCAACTGCTGGGTTGTTTGGATGTCCCAACTGCTGGGTTGTTTGGATGTCCCAACTGCTGGGTTGTTTGGATGTCCCAACTGTTGGGTTGTTTGGATGACCCAACTGCTGGGTTGTTTGGATGTCCCAACTGCTGGGTTGTTTGGATGACCCAACTACTGGGTTGTTTGGATGTCCCAACTGCTGGGTTGTTTGGATGTCCCAACTGCTGGGTTGTTTGGATGTCCCAACTGCTGGGTTGTTTGGATGTCCCAACTGCTGGGTTGTTTGGATGTCCCAACTGCTGGGTTGTTTGGGTGTCCCAACTGCTGGGTTGTTTGGATGACCCAACTGCTGGGTTGTTTGGATGTCCAAATTGCTGGGGTGTTTGGGTGTCCCAACTGCTGGGTTGTTTGGATGTCCCAACTGCTGGGTTGTTTGGGTGTCCCAACTGCTGGGTTGTTTGGATGACCCAACTGCTGGGTTGTTTGGATGACCCAACTGCTGGGTTGTTTGGATGTCCCAACTGCTGGGTTGTTTGGATGTCCCAACTGCTGGGTTGTTTGGAGGTCCCAACTGCTGGGTTGTTTGGATGTCCCAACTGCTGGGTTGTTTGGATGTCCCAACTGCTGGGTTGTTTGGGTGTCCCAACTGCTGGGTTGTTTGGATGACCCAACTGCTGGGTTGTTTGGATGTCCCAACTGCTGGGGTGTTTGGGTGTCCCAACTGCTGGGTTGTTTGGATGTCCCAACTGCTGGGTTGTTTGGGTGTCCCAACTGCTGGGTTGTTTGGATGACCCAACTGCTGGGTTGTTTGGATGACCCAACTGCTGGGTTGTTTGGATGTCCCAACTGCTGGGTTGTTTGGATGTCCCAACTGCTGGGTTGTTTGGATGTCCCAACTGCTGGGTTGTTTGGATGTCCCAACTGCTGGGTTGTTTGGATGACCCAACTGCTGGGTTGTTTGGATGTCCCAACTGCTGGGTTGTTTGGATGTCCCAACTGCTGGGTTGTTTCGATGTCCCAACTGCTGGGTTGTTTGGATGTCCCAACTGCTGGGTTGTTTGGATGACCCAACTGCTGGTTTGTTTGGATGTCCCAACTGCTGGGTTGTTTGGGTGTCCCAACGGCTGGGTTTTTGGATGTCTTGACCCAACTGCTGGGTTGTTTGGATGACCCAACTGCTGGGTTGTTTGGATGACCCAACTGCTGGGTTGTTTGGATGTCCCAACTGCTGGGTTGTTTGGATGACCCAACTGCTGGGTTGTTTGGATGTCCCAACTGCTGGGTTGTTTGGATGTCCCAACTGTTGGGTTGTTTGGATGACCCAACTGCTGGTTTGTTTGGATGTCCCAACTGCTGGGTTGTTTGGATGTCCCAACTGCTGGGGTGTTTGGGTGTCCCAACTGCTGGGTTGTTTGGATGTCCCAACTGCTGGGTTGTTTGGGTGTCCCAACTGCTGGGTTGTTTGGATGACCCAACTGCTGGGTTGTTTGGATGACCCAACTGCTGGGTTGTTTGGATGTCCCAACTGCTGGGTTGTTTGGATGTCCCAACTGCTGGGTTGTTTGGATGTCCAAACTGCTGGGTTGTTTGGATGTCCCAACTGCTGGGTTGTTTGGGTGTCCCAACTGCTGGGTTGTTTGGATGAATTCAACCTGCTGCTGGTTTGGATGAATTCAACTGCTAAGGTTGGATGTCCCAACTGCTGGGTTGTTTGGATGTCTGACCAACTGCTGGGTTGTTTGATGTCCTAACTGCTGGGTTGTTTGGATGTCCCAACTGCTGGGTTGCTGGATGTCCAACTCACACAGGCTGTTTGATGTCCCACCGCTGCTTGAGCCAGTGTCCCAACTGCTGGGTTGTATGGATGACCCAACTGCTGGGTTGCCGGATGTCCCAACTGACCCAAGCTGGGTTGTTTGGATGTCCCAACTGCTACGTTTGGATGTCCCAACTGTTGGGTTGTTTGGATGTCCCAAACTGCTGGTTGTTTGGATGTCCCAACTGCTGGGTTGTTTGGATGACCCAACTACCGGGTTGTCGGATGTCCCAACTGCTGGGTTGTTTGGATGTCCCAACTACTGGGTTGTTTGGATGTCCCAACTGCTGGGTTGTTTGGATGTCCCAACTGCTGGGTTGTTTGGATGTCCCAACTGCTGGGTTGTTTGGATGTCCCAACCGCTGGGTTGTTTGGGTGTCCCAACTGCTGGGTTGCTTCTGGATGACCCAAACCGCTGGGTTGTTTGGATGTCCAAATTGCTGGGGTGTTTGGGGTGTCCCAACTGCTGGGTTGTTTGGATGTCCTAACTGCTGGGTTGTTTGGGTGTCCCAACTGCTGTTGTTTGGATGACCCAACTGCTGGGTTGTTTGGATGACCCAACTGCTGGGTTGTTTTGGATGTCCCAACTGCTGGGTTGTTTGATGTCCCAACCGCTGGGTTGTTTGGGAGGTCCCAACTGCTGGGTTGTTTGGATGTCCCAACTGCTGGGTTGTTTGGATGTCCCAACTGCTGGGTTGTTTTGGGTGTCCCAACTGCTGGGTTGTTTGATGACCCAACTGCTGGGTTGTTTGGATGTCCCAACTGCTGGGTGTTTGGGGTGTCCCAACTGCTGGGTTGTTTGGATGTCCCAACTGCTGGGTTGTTTGGGTGTCCCAACTGCTGGGTTGTTTTGGATGACCCAACCGCTGGGTTGTTTGGTTGACCCAACTGCTGGGTTGTTTGGATGTCCCAACCGCTGGGTTGTCGGATGTCCCAACTGCTGGGTTGTTTGATGTCCCAACTGTTGGGTTATGTTTGGATGACCCAACTGCTGGGTTGTTTCTGGATGTCCCAACTGCTGGGTTGTTTGGATGACCCAACTGCTGGGTTGTTTGGATGTCCCAACTGCTGGGTTACTTGGATGTCCCAACTGCTGGGTTGTTTCGATGTCCCAACTGCTGGGTTGTTTGGATGTCCTTAACTGCTGGGTTGTTTGGATGACCCAACCGCTGGTTTGTTTGGATGTCCCAACTGCTGGGTTGTTTGGGTGTCCCAACTGCTGGGTTTTTTGATGTCCCAACTGCTGGGTTGTTTGGATGTCCCAACTGCTGGGTTGTTTGGATGACCCAACTGCTGGGTTGTTTGGATGTCCCAACTGCTGGGTTGTTTGGATGTCCCAACTGCTGGGTTGTTTGGATGTCCCAACTGCTGGGTTGTTTGGATGTCCCAACTGCTGGGTTGTTTGGATGTCCCAACTGCTGGGTTGTTTGGATGTCCCAACTGCTGGGTTGTTTGGAGTGTCCCAACTGCTGGGTTGTTTGGATGTCCCAACTGCTGGGTTGTTTGGATGTCCCAACTGCTGGGTTGTTTGGATGTCCCAACTGCTGGGTTGTTTGGATGTCCCAACTGCTGGGTTGTTTGGATGTCCCAACTGCTGGGTTGTGTTTGGATGACCCAACTGCTGGAGTTGTTTGGATGTCCCAACTGCTGGGTTGTTTGGATGTCCCAACTGCTGGGTTGTTTGGATGTCCCAACTGCTGGGTTGTTTGGATGTCCCAACTGCTGGGTTGTTTGGATGTCCCAACTGCTGGGTTGTTTGGATGTCCCAACTGCTGGAGTTGTTTGGATGTCCCAACTGCTGGGTTGTTTGGATGTCCCCAACTGCTGGGTTGTTTGGATGACCCAACTGCTGGGTTGTTTGGATGTCCCAACTGCTGGGTTGTTTTGGGTGTCCCAACTGCTGGGTTGTTTGGATGTCCCAACTGCTGGGTTGTTTGGGTGACCCAACTGCTGGGTTGTTTGGATGACCCAACTGCTGGGTTGTTTGGATGACCCAACTGCTGGGTTGTTTGGATGTCCCAACTGCTGGGTTGTTTGGATGTCCCAACTGCTGGGTTGTTTGGATGTCCCAACTGCTGGGTTGTTTGGATGTCCCAACTGCTGGGTTGTTTGGATGTCCCAACTGCTGGGTT
>NW_027032496.1:0-4822 GCF_034236695.1 Oncorhynchus nerka
ATGGAGTAAGCAATTAACAAGTCAATAACACAGTAGAAAAAAAAAAAAAATGGGCAGTCTATATACAATGTGTGCAAAAGGCATGAGGTAGGCGAATAATACAATTTTGCAGATTAACACTGGGGTGATAAATGATCAGATGGTCATGTACAGGTAGAGATATTGTGTGCAAAAGAGCAGAAAGGTAAATAAATAAATAAAATAAAAACAGTATAAAAACAGTATGGGGATGAGGTAGGTGAAAATGGGTGGGCTATTTACCAATAGACTATGTACAGCTGCAGCGATCGGTTAGCTGCTCGGATAGCTGATGTTTGAAGTTGGTGAGGGAGATAAAAGTCTCCAACTTCAGCGATTTTTGCAGTTCATTCCAGTCACAGGCAGCAGAGTACTGGAACGAGAGGCGGCCAAATGAGGTGTTGGCTTTAGGGATGATCAGTGAGATACACCTGCTGGAGCGTGTGCTACGGATGGGTGTTGCCATCGTGACCAGTGAACTGAGATAAGGCGGAGCTTTACCTAGCATGGACTTGTAGATGACCTGAGCCAGTGGGTCTGGCGACGAATATGTAGCGAGGGCCAGCCGACTAGAGCATACAAGTCGCAGTGGTGGGTGGTATAAGGTGCTTTGTGACAAAACGGATGGCACTATGATAGACTGCATCCAGTTTGCTGAGTAGAGTGTTGGAAGCCATTTTGTAGATGACATCGCCAAATCGAGGATCGGTAGGATAGTCAGTTTTACTAGGGGTAAGCTTGGCGGCGTGAGTGAAGGAGGCTTTGTATGAATAGAAAGCCGACTCTTGATTTGATTTTCGATTGGAGATGTTTGATGTGAGTCTGGAAGGAGAGTTTGCAGTCTAGCCAGACACCTAGGTACTTATAGATGTCCACATATTCAAGGTCGGAACCATCCAGGGTGGTGATGCTAGTCGGGCATGCGGTGCAGGCAGCGATCGGTTGAAAAGCATGCATTTGGTTTTACTCGTTTAAGAGCAGTTGAGGCCACGGAAGGAGTGCTGTATGGCATTGAAGCTCGTTTGAGGTTAGATAGCACAGTGTCCAATGACGGGCCGAAAGTATATAGAATGGTGTCGTCTGCGTAGAGGTGGATCAGGGAATCGCCCGCAGCAAGAGCAACATCATTGATATATACAGAGAAAAGAGTCGGCCCGAGAATTGAACCCTGTGGCACCCCCATAGAGACTGCCAGAGGACCGGACAGCATGCCCTCCGATTTGACACACTGAACTCTGTCTGCAAAGTAATTGGTGAACCAGGCAAGGCAGTCATCCGAGAAACCGAGGCTATTGAGTCTGCCGATAAGAATATGGTGATTGACAGAGTCGAAAGCCTTGGCGAGGTCGATGAAGACGGCTGCACAGTACTGTCTTTTATCGATGGCGGTTATGATATCGTTTAGTACCTTGAGCGTGGCTGAGGTGCACCCGTGACCGGCTCGGAAACCAGATTGCACAGCGGAGAAGGTACGGTGGGATTCGAGATGGTCAGTGACCTGTTTGTTGACTTGGCTTTCGAAGACCTTAGATAGGCAGGGCAGGATGGATATAGGTCTATAGCAGTTTGGGTCCAGGGTGTCTCCCTTGAAGAGGGGGATGACTGCGGCAGCTTTCCAATCCTTGGGGATCTCAGACGATATGAAAGAGAGGTTGAACAGGCTGGTAATAGGGGTTGCGACAATGGCGGCAGATAGTTTCAGAAATAGAGGGTCCAGATTGTCAAGCCCAGCTGATTTGTACGGATCTAGGTTTTGCAGCTCTTTCAGAACATCTGCTATCTGGATTTGGGTAAAGGAGAACCTGGAGAGGCTTGGGCGAGGAGCTGCGGGGGGCGGAGCTGTTGGCCGAGGTTGGAGTAGCCAGGCGGAAGGCATGGCCAGCCGTTGAGAAGTGCTTATTGAAGCTTTGATAATCGTGGATTTATCGGTGGAGACCGTGTTACCTAGCCTCAGTGCAGTGGGCAGCTGGGAGGAGGTACTCTTGTTCTCCATGGACTTCACAGTGTCCCAGAACTTTTTGGAGTTGGAGCTACAGGATGCAAACTTCTGCCTGAAGAAGCTGGCCTTAGCTTTCCTGACTGACTGCGTGTATTGGTTCCTGACTTCCCTGAACAGTTGCATATCACGGGGGCTATTCGATGCTATTGCAGTCCGCCACAGGATGTTTTTGTGCTGGTCGAGGGCAGTCAGGTCTGGAGTGAACCAAGGGCTGTATCTGTTCTTGGTTCTGCATTTTTTGAACGGAGCATGCTTATCTAAAATGGTGAGGAAGTTACTTTTAAAGAATGACCAGGCATCCTCAACTGACGGGATGAGGTCAATGTCCTTCCAGGATACCCGGGCCAGGTCGATTAGAAAGGCCTGCTCACAGAAGTGTTTTAGGGAGCGTTTGACAGTGATGAGGGGTGGTCGCTTGACTGCGGCTCCGTGGCGGATACAGGCAATGAGGCAATGATCGCTGAGATCCTGGTTGAAGACAGCGGAGGTGTATTTGGAGGGCCAGTTGGTCAGGATGACGTCTATGAGGGTGCCCTTGTTTACAGAGTTAGGGTTGTACCTGGTGGGTTCCTTGATGATTTGAGGAGATTGAGGGCATCTAGCTTACATTGTAGGACTGCCGGGTGTTAAGCATATCCCAGTTTAGGTCACCTAACAGAACAAACTCTGAAGCTAGATGGGGGCGATCAATTCACAAATGGTGTCCAGGGCACAGCTGGGAGCTGAGGGTGGCCGGTAGCAGGCGGCAACAGTGAGAGACTTATTTCTGGAGAGGGTAATTTTCAAAATTAGTAGTTCGAACTGTTTGGGTATGGACCTGAAAGTATGACATTACTTTGCAGGCTATCTCTGCAGTAGACTGCAACTCCGCCCCTTTGGTAGTTCTATCTTGACGGAAGATGTTATAGTTGGGTATGGAAATCTCTGAATTTTTGGTAGCCTTCCTGAGCCAGGATTCAGACACGGCAAGGACATCAGGGTTAGCAGAGTGTGCTAAAGCAGTGAGTAAAACAAACTTAGGAGGAGGCTTCTGATGTTGACATGCATAAAACCAAGGCTTTTTCGATCACAGAAGTCAACAAATGAGGGTACCTGGGGACATGCAGGGCCTGGGTTTACCTCCACATCACCCGGAACAGAGAAGGAGTAGTATGAGGGTGCGGCTAAAGGCTATCAAAACTGGTCGCCTAGAGCGTTGGGGGCAGAGGATAAGAGGAGCAGGTTTCTGGGCATGGTAGAACATATTCAGGGCATAATGCACAGACAGGGGGGACATGCTGGTTGTAATGGGTGAGGTCACCGCATGTGTGGGAGGTGGGACAAAGGAGGTAACAGGGGTATGCAGAGTGGGTCTAGGGGCTCCATTGTGAACTAAAACAATTATAACTAACCTGAACAACAGTATACAAGGCATATTGACATCTGAGAGAGACATACAGCGAGGCATACAGTAATCACAGGTGTTGAATTTGGAAAGCTAGCTAAAAACAGTAGGCGAGGCTAATCCGCTAGCACAACAAACAGCAGGTAAAATGGCGTTGACTAGGCAACGGGGCCGACAGGTAAGACAAACAAGCAGAAAGGAGTACCGTGATTAATGGACAGTCCAGCGTGAGTCAGCTATGTAGCCAAGAGATCAGTGTCCAGGGGGCAGCGGTGGATGGGCAGGGGGGCTGGCGAGTGATTCAGGTTTTTATTATTATTTTTTTTTTAACTAACAATGACTAACTAGCTTGTAGCTAGTTAGCTGGTTAGCGTCTGGAGGTTCTTGAGTGTCATAAAAATAAAAATAAGAGTAAAAGTAATAGCGATTCCGTATCACATTGGGTGAGGCAGGTTTCCGGAAGGTATAAACAAATTAAAAATCAAAAAGAGATAGAAAGTAAATGGGGCCAGAGAGTGATTGGGACGCGGTGGTACAGACGGTTAGCAGGCCTGTGCTAACAAGCTAACAGTTCGTAGGCCCGAGCTAGACAAGGTAGCAGTTAGCGGACCGGAGCTTGACAAGCTAGCCGTTAGCAGGCCGAATTAGCAAGCAGGGAGATAGCGAGGGCTAGAGAGTTAACCTTTGGGGGACGTCGCGATGGGGTGAGTCTGTTTATTTATTCCTCTTCATGCGGTGAGCTGGAGATACAGCGATTCAGAAAGCTCGCGGGCCTTGGCCAGTAGATGGATCTTTGGCGATGTCGCAGCGGAGAAGCCTGTTGAAACCCCTCGACGACGATTATGTCGGCGGACCAGTCGTGATGGATCGGCGGGGCTCCGTGGTCGGCAGTAGAGGGTCAGTCGAGGGTCCAGGCCAATTGGCAAATTAGGTATCTTTGGACCTCTTCGGGTAGTCGGGAGATGGGTTTAGCCGAGGCTAGCTCCAGGCTAACTGGTGCTTGCTCTGGGACAGACGTTAGCCAGGTAGTAGCAACTGGATTGCAGCTAGCTATTTACGATGATCCGGTATAAAGCTTCAGAGCTTGCGGTAGGAACCGGAGATGTGGTAGAGAAAGCAGTCTGATATGCTTTGGGTAGATGTCGCGCTGGTGTCCTAGTTAGCGTTGAAGACCGCTAGCAGTGGCTAGCTAGTAGCTAGTTAGCGGCTAGCTTCTGATGAGGGTTCCGATTCTAAAGCATAGAAAAGCAGATCCGTACCACATTGGGTGATGCGGGTTGCAGGAGAGTATATTCAGCCTGTGGTTGGGAAGTGAGATTAAAATATGTACGAAATATATACGGAAAAAGAGGAAAAAACTATATTTACACTATACAGGACGGGACAGGACAAAACACACGTCCGACTGCTACGCCATCTTG
>NW_027032497.1:0-4823 GCF_034236695.1 Oncorhynchus nerka
CACTACCTGTTCCATGTATCACTACCCTGTTCCATGTATCACTACTCTGCCCATGTATCACTACCCTGTTCCATGTACAACTACCCTGCTCCATGTATCACTACCTCTGTTCCATGTATCACTACTCTGCTCCATGTATCACTACTCTGCTCCATGTATCACTACTCTGCTCCATGTCACTACCCTGCTCCATGTATCACTACTCTGCTCCATGTATCACTACTCTGCTCCATGTATCACTACCCTGTTCCATGTATCACTACTCTGCTCCATGTATCACTACCCTGTTCCATGTATCACTACTCTGTTCCATGTATCACTACCCTGTTCCATGTATCACTACTCTGCTCCATGTATCACTACTCTGCTCCATGTATCACTACTCTGCTCCATGTATCACTACCCTGCTCCATGTATCACTACTCTGCTCCATGTATCACTACTCTGCTCCATGTATCACTACCCTGCTCCATGTATCACCTCCCTGTTCCATGTATCACTACCCTGTTCCATGTATCACTACTCTGCTCCATGTATCACTATTCTGTTCCATGTATCACTACTCTGCTCCATGTATCACTACTCTGCTCCATGTATCACTACTCTGCTCCATGTATCACTACTCTGCTCCATGTATCACTACCCTGTTCCATGTATCACTACTCTGCTCCATGTATCACTACTCTGCTCCATGTCACTACTCTGCTCCATGTATCACTACTCTGTTCCATGTATCACTACCCTGTTCCATGTATCACTACTCTGTTCCATGTATCACTACTCTGTTCCATGTACACATTGTCCATGTATCACTACTCTGCTCCATGTATCACTACCCTGCTCCATGTATCACTACTCTGCTCCATGTATCACTACTCTGCTCCATGTCACTACCCTGCTCCATGTATCACTACTCTGCTCCATGTATCACTACTCTGCTCCATGTATCACTACCCTGTTCCATGTATCACTACTCTGCTCCATGTATCACTACCCTGTTCCATGTATCACTACTCTGCTCCATGTATCACTACCCTGTTCCATGTATCACTACTCTGTTCCATGTATCACTACTCTGTTCCATGTATCACTACTCTGTTCCATGTATCACTACTCTGCTCCATGTATCACTACTCTGTTCCATGTATCACTACTCTGTTCCATGTATCACTACCCTGTTCCATGTATCACTACTCTGCTCCATGTATCACTATTCTGCTCCATGTATCACTACTCTGCTCCATGTATCCTACTCTGTTCCATGTCACTACTCTGCTCCATGTATCACTACTCTGCTCCATGTATCACTACTCTGCTCCATGTATCACTACTCTGCTCCATGTATCACTACCCTGCTCCATGTATCACTACTCTGTTCCATGTATCACTACCCTGCTCCATGTATCACTACCCTGTTCCATGTATCACTACCCTGTTCCATGTATCACTACTCTGTTCCATGTATCACTACCCTGTTCCATGTATCACTACCCTGTTCCATGTATCACTACTCTGTTCCATGTATCACTACCCTGTTCCATGTATCACTACCCTGTTCCATGTATCACTACTCTGCTCCATGTATCACTACTCTGCTCCATGTCACTACTCTGCTCCATGTATCACTACCCTGCTCCATGTATCACTACTCTGCTCCATGTATCACTACTCTGCTCCATGTATCACTACCCTGTTCCATGTATCACTACTCTGCTCCATGTATCACTACCCTGTTCCATGTATCACTACTCTGTTCCATGTATCACTACCCTGTTCCATGTATCACTACTCTGCTCCATGTATCACTACTCTGCTCCATGTATCACTACTCTGCTCCATGTATCACTACTCTGCTCCATGTATCACTACTCTGCTCCATGTATCACTACCCTGTTCCATGTATCACTACTCTGCTCCATGTGTCACTATCCTGTTCCATGTATCACTACCCTGCTCCATGTATCACTACCCTGTTCCATGTATCACTACTCTGTTCCATGTATCACTACCCTGTTCCATGTATCACTACTCTGTTCCATGTATCACTACTCTGCTCCATGTATCACTACTCTGTTCCATGTATCACTACCCTGCTCCATGTATCACTACTCTGCTCCATGTATCACTACTCTGCTCCATGTCACTACCCTGCTCCATGTATCACTACTCTGCTCCATGTATCACTACTCTGCTCCATGTATCACTACCCTGTTCCATGTATCACTACTCTGCTCCATGTTCACATGTTCCATTCACTACCCTGCTCCATGTATCACTACCCTGTTCCATGTATCACTACTCTGTTCCATGTATCACTACCCTGTTCCATGTATCACTACCCTGTTCCATGTATCACTACTCTGCTCCATGTATCACTACTCTGTTCCATGTATCACTACCCTGTTCCATGTATCACTACCCTGCTCCATGTATCACTACTCTGCTCCATGTATCACTACCCTGCTCCATGTATCACTACTCTGTTCCATGTCACTACTCTGTTCCATGTATCACTACTCTGCTCCATGTATCACTACCCTGCTCCATGTATCACTACTCTGCTCCATGTATCACTACCCTGCTCCATGTATCACTACCCTGCTCCAGGTATCACTACCCTGTTCCATGTATCACTACCCTGTTCCATGTATCACTACTCTGTTCCATGTATCACTACCCTGTTCCATGTATCACTACCCTGTTCCATGTATCACTACTCTGTTCCATGTATCACTACTCTGTTCCATGTATCACTACCCTGTTCCATGTATCACTACTCTGCTCCATGTATCACTACTCTGCTCCATGTCACTACCCTGCTCCATGTATCACTACTCTGCTCCATGTATCACTACTCTGCTCCATGTATCACTACTCTGCTCCATGTATCACTACTCTGCTCCATGTCACTACCCTGCTCCATGTATCACTACTCTGCTCCATGTATCACTACTCTGCTCCATGTATCACTACCCTGTTCCATGTATCACTACTCTGTTCCATGTATCACTACCCTGTTCCATGTATCACTACTCTGCTCCATGTATCACTACTCTGCTCCATGTATCACTACTCTGCTCCATGTCACTACTCTGCTCCATGTATCACTACCCTGTTCCATGTATCACTACTCTGCTCCATGTATCACTACTCCTGTTCCATGTATCACTACTCTGCTCCATGTATCACTACCCTGTTCCATGTATCACTACTCTGTTCCATGTATCACTACCCTGTTCCATGTATCACTACTCTGCTCCATGTATCACTACTCTGCTCCATGTATCACTACTCTGCTCCATGTATCACTACCCTGCTCCATGTATCACTACTCTGCTCCATGTATCACTACTCTGCTCCATGTATCACTACCCTGTTCCATGTATCACTACCCTGCTCCATGTATCACTACTCTGTTCCATGTATCACTACTCTGTTCCATGTATCACTACCCTGTTCCATGTATCACTACTCTGCTCCATGTATCACTACTCTGCTCCATGTATCACTACTCTGCTCCATGTATCACTACCCTGTCATGTATCACTACCCTGCTCCATGTATCACTACTCTGCTCCATGTATCACTACCCTGCTCCATGTCACTACCCTGCTCCATGTATCACTACCCTGTTCCATGTATCACTACTCTGTTCCATGTATCACTACCCTGCTCCATGTATCACTACTCTGTTCCATGTATCACTACTCTGTTCCATGTATCACTACCCTGTTCCATGTATCACTACCTCTGTTCCATGTATCACTACTCTGCTCCATGTATCACTACTCTGTTCCATGTATCACTACCCTGTTCCATGTATCACTACCCTGCTCCATGTACACTACTCTGCTCCATGTATCACTACCCTGCTCCATGTATCACTACTCTGTTCCATGATCACTACTCTGTTCCATGTATCACTACTCTGCTCCATGTATCACTACTCTGCTCCATGTATCACTACCCTGCTCCATGTATCACTACCCTGCTCCATGTATCACTACTCTGTTCCATGTATCACTACCCTGCTCCATGTATCACTACCCTGTTCCATGTATCACTACCCTGTTCCATGTATCACTACTCTGTTCCATGTATCACTACCCTGTTCCATGTATCACTACCCTGTTCCATGTATCACTACCTCTGTTCCATGTATCACTACCCTGCTCCATGTATCACTACTCTGTTCCATGTATCACTACTCTGCTCCATGTATCACTACTCTGCTCCATGTCACTACTTGCTCCATGTATCACTACTCTGCTCCATGTATCACTACTCTGCTCCATGTATCACTACTCTGCTCCATGTATCACTACTCTGTTCCATGTATCACTACTCTGCTCCATGTATCACTACTCTGTTCCATGTATCACTACTCTGTTCCATGTATCACTACCCTGTTCCATGTATCACTACTCTGCTCCATGTATCACTACCCTGCTCCATGTATCACTACTCTGCTCCATGTATCACTACTCTGCTCCATGTCACTACCCTGCTCCATGTATCACTACTCTGCTCCATGTATCACTACTCTGCTCCATGTATCACTACCCTGTTCCATGTATCACTACTCTGTTCCATGTATCACTACCTGCTCCATGTATCACTACCCTGTTCCATGTATCACTACTCTGTTCCATGTATCACTACTCTGTTCCATGTATCACTACTCTGCTCCATGTATCACTACCCTGTTCCATGTATCACTACTCTGCTCCATGTATCACTACTCCTGTTCCATGTATCACTACTCTGCTCCATGTATCACTACTCTGCTCCATGTATCACTACTCTGCTCCATGTATCACTAC
>NW_027032498.1:0-4826 GCF_034236695.1 Oncorhynchus nerka
TATAATACGACAGGTGACTAGGGGATCATCGTAGGTTCGTGATACATAGACAGGTGACTAGGACTAGCGTTCATAATCAACGATGACAGGTGACTAGGTTCGCGGTCACATGACAGACATGATCAGGACTGGCGATTGCCCATCAATACCGATGTATAGGTGACAATCGATGACTACCGCGAAGGTTCATAATAATCGACAGGTGACTAGTGTTCATGCGACATGACAGGTGACAGGGATTCATCATGACAGCTACAGTAATGTAAATGACAGGTGACTAATACCAACATGACAGGTGACTAGACTACCATCAATGACAGGTGACTAGGGACTCAGGCAGGCACATAATGCGGTGACTACCATAGTTCATCAGAAGGTTATAATGGACATGGGATTCATAATAGGATATCGCATAGTCTAATGACTACGGCACTGATTAGGCGATCACTAGAATCATAATAACATGCATTATCGGGTAGACTATGCAGACTACCGCAGCGTTCATAATAACATGACAGGTGACTAGACTACCGCAAGTCGTTCATAATACATGACAGGTGACTAGGACTACCGCAAGGTTCATAATAACATGACAGGTGACTCAGGGCAGCAGTTCATAATGAACATGACAGGTGACTGGGGACTGTCGCGAGCGTTCATATCACATGACAGTGACGGTGACTAGTCGCGAAGGCTCATACATGGACTAGTCGCATGTCTATCATAAGACGACAGGTGACTAGATTACCGCGAAGGTTCATAATAACATTTGACAGTGACTGTGGGACTACCGCAGCGTTCATAATCAACATGACAGGTGACTAGGGACTGGCCGCAAGTTCATAATACCATGACAGGGTGACTAGGGGACACCGCAGCGTTACATAATAACATGACAGGTGACTAGGGACATCGGGCAGCGTTCGTACATAATACGACAGGTGACCAGGACTGTCGCGAAGCGCTCATAATAACATGACAGGTGACTAGGGACTACCGCAGTAGGTTCATAATACATGACAGGTGACTGGGGACGTCGCTAGTCGTTCATAATATCATTCGACAGGGTGACTCAGGGTGACTACCAGCAGAAGGTTCATAATAACATTGACAGGCGTAGACTGTCAGCATTGCTTCATAATAACATGACAGGTGACCAGGACTGCCGCAAGGCTCATAATGAACATGACGGTGCGGGACCATCGGCAGCGTTCATAATAACATGACAGGTGACTAGGGGACTGTCGGCAGCGTTCATAATACAATATTTGATCAGTGACTCATAACTCGTCGCGAAGCGCTCATAATAACATTTGACAGGTGACTAGGGCACCATGAAGCCTCATAATAACATGACAGGTGACAGACTACCACGAAGGTTCATTGTCACGACAGGCGACTGGGGACTATCGCAAGGTTCATAATAACACGACAGGTGACTGGGGATACTGGTCGCAAAGTTCATAATAATCTAGGGGACTGTGACACAGCGTTCATAGTATGACAGGTGACTACCATCGCAGGTTCATAATACATGATAGGCGACGACTGGTCGCGCGTTCATAATAGACATGACAGGCGACCAGGGACTACCGGCAAGGCCATGCAGCGTTTAATACAGACAGTGACTGGGGACTGTCAGTAGCGTTCATAATGTAACATGTGATCACTGCGCGTCATAGTGGCAGACTATCGCAGCGTTCATAATGGGTCATTTACAGCGACTGGGGACTACCGCGAAGGCTCATAATAACATGACCAGGTGACTAGTGACATACCGCGTAAGGTCAACATGACAGGTGACTAGGACTACGCAGAGGTTCATAATACACGACAGGCGACTAGGGACTATCGCAAGGTTCATAATAATACATGACGGTGACTGGGGACTATCGCAAGCGTTCATAATGAACATGACAGGTGACTAGGAACCACGTAAGGTTCATAATGACATGACAGGTGACTAGGGACTACCGCAAGGTTCATAATAACATGTGACAGGTGACTGGGACTACCGCGTAGGTTCATATCACATGACAGGTGACTAGGGGACTACGCAAGGTTCACAACATGACAGGTGACTGGGGACTTACCGTAGTGTTCATAATAACACTGACAGTGACTAGGTGATCATCGCAAGCGTTCATAATGCTGATGACAGGTGACTGGGACTACCGCAAGGTTCATACATAACATGACAGGCGATCCGGGACTATCGCGCAGGTTCATAATAACATGACAGTGACCAGGACTACGCGTAAGGTTCATAATACATGACAGGTGACTAGGGGACTACCGTAAGGTTCATAATAACATGACAGGTGACTAGGGACTACCGTAAGGTTCATAATAACATGACAGGTGACTAGGGACTACCGCAGGTTCATAATAACATGACAGGCGACTGGGGACTATCGCAGGGTTCATAATAACATGACAGGTGACTAGGGACTACCGTAAGGTTCATAATAACATGACACGGACTAGGTGACTACCGCAGGTTCATAATAACAGACAGGTGACTCAGATACGTACCGCAGGTTCATAATAACATGACAGGTGACTAGGACTACCGCAAAGTTCATAATAACATGACAGGTGACTAGGGACTACCGCAAGGTTCATAATAACATGACAGGTGACTAGGGACTACCAGTAAGGTTCATAATAACATGACAGGTGACTGGGGACTATCGTAAGGTTCATAATAACATGACAGGTGACTAGGGACTACCGCAAGGTTCATAATAACATGACAGGTGACTAGGGACTACCGTAAGGTTCATAATAACATGACAGGTGACTAGGGACTACCGTAAGGTTCATAATAACATGACAGTGACTAGGACTACCGCAGGTTCATAATAACATGACAGGCGACTAGGGACTATCAGCGAAGGTTCATAATAACACGACAGGTGACTGGACCATCAGTAGGTTCATAATAACATGACAGGTACTGGACTACCGCAAGGTTCATAATAACATGACAGGCGACTGGGGACATCGCAAGGTTCATAATACATGACAGGCGACTCAGGACCGCCGCAAGGTTCATAATACGATGACAGGTGACTAAGTCGACCATACGACGTGACACGGCTTCATAATAACATGACAGGTGACTGGGACTACCGCAAGGTTCATAATAACATGACAGGTGACTAGGACTACCGCAGGTTCATAATAACATTGACAGGTGACTGGGGACTACCGTAAGGTTCATAATAACATGACAGGTGACTAGGACTACCGCGAGCAAGTTCATAACATGACAGGTATCGAAGACTACCGTAAGGTTCATAATAACATGACAGGTGACTGGGACTACCGTAAGGTTCATAATAACATGACAGGTGACTAGGGACTACCGTAGTTTCATAATAACATGACAGGTGACTGGGACTACCGCGAAGGTTCATAATAACATTGACAGGTGACAAGGACTACCGCAAGGTTCATAATAACATGACAGGTGACTGGGGACTATCGCGAAGGTTCATAATAACATGACAGGTGACGTAGGGACTGATCGCGTAGGTTCATAATAACATGACAGGTAGACTAGTGACTACCGCAAGGTTCATAATAACATGACAGGTGACTAGGGACTACTGCAAGGTTCATAATAACATGACAGGTGACTAGAGGACTACCGCAAGGTTCATAATAACATGACAGGTGACTAGGGACTACCGCAAGGTTCATAATAACATGACAGGTGACTGGGACTACCGCAAGCGTTCATAATAACATGACAGGTGACTAGGGACTACCGTAGGTTCATAATAACATGACAGGTGACTAGGACCACCGAAGGTTCATAATAACATGACAGGTGACTAGGACTACCGCAAGGTTCATAATAACATGACCAGTGACTCGGGACTACCGCAAGGCTTCATAATAACATGACAGGTGACTCGGGGACTACCGTAGGTTCATAATCAACATGACAGGTGACTACGGGACTACCGCGAAGGTTCATAATAACGATGACAGGTGACTAGGGACTCACCGTTCACATAACATGACAGGTGACTAGGGACTACCGTAAGGTTCATAATAACATGACAGGTGACTAGGGACTACCAGTAAGGTTCATAATAACATGACAGGTGATCTAGGACTACCGTGAAGGTTCATAATAACATGACAGGTGACTAGGACTACCGCAAGGTTCATAATAACATGACAGGTGACTAGGGGACTATCGCGTAAGGTTCATAATAATCATGACAGGTGACATAGGCGTACTACAGCACAATAGCGATGATCAGAGTGTACTGCAATACGACTGTAAGGTCTCATAATAACACGACAGGTGACTGGGACTACGCGCAGGTTCATATGTCATGACAGGTGACTAGGGACTACCGCAACGTTCATAATAACCAGACACGCGACTAGGACTACCGCAAGGTTCATATACATGACAGGTGACTGGGGACCATCGCAGGTTCAGTAACAACATGACAGGTGACTGGGGACTACCGCAGCGTTCATAATAACATGACAGGTGACTGATCAGTCAGGGTTCACACATACACATGACGGGTGACTAGGGACTACCGTACGTGTTCATAATAACATGACATGACTGGGGACTACCGTAAGGTTCACAATAACACGACAGGTGACACAGGACTCGCGTAAGGTTCATATCGTCATTACAGGCGACCAGACTACCGCAGTTGCTCATAATATTTATCAGGTGACTAGACTACCGTGTCAGATCAGCGTTCATACGACACCAAGGTTCATAATAGGAAAAGACTGGGATCATAGACAGGCCAACACTACCGTATCTTCATAATAACATGACA
>NW_027032499.1:0-4828 GCF_034236695.1 Oncorhynchus nerka
ACAACCATAATACAACCACAACCACAATACACACCACAACCACAATACAACCACAATACAACCACAACACATACGACCACAATACAACCACAAGATACAACCACAACCACAATACAACCACAAACCACAACCACATACCACAACTGCCAACCACAATACAACCACAACCACAATACAACCACAACCACAATACAACCACAAACTACAACCACAACCACAATACAACCACAACCACAATACAACCACAATACAACCACAACCACAATACAACCACAACTACAACCACAACCACTACAGCCACCACACCACAACCACAATACAACCACAATACAACCACAACCACAATACAGCCACAGCCACAATACCACAACACAACCACAATGCAACCACAATCACAACCACAATCACAATACAGCCACAGCCACAACCACAATACAGCCACAACCACAATACAGCCACAATACAACACAACCACAATGCAACCACAACCACAATACAACCACAATACAACCACAACCACAATACAAACCACAATACAACCAAATACAACATAACCACAATATAACCACAATACAATACTAACCACAATGCAACACAACCACAATACAACCACAACCACAATACAACCACAATACAACCACAACCACAATATAACCACAATGCAACCACAACCACAATATAACCACAATACAACCACAACCACAATATAACCACAATACAACCACAACCACAATATAACCACAATACAACCACAACCACAATATAACCACAATACACAGCCACAACCACAATATAACCACAATACAACCACAACCTACAACCACAATATAACCACAATACAACCACAACCACAATACAACCACAATATAACCATGCAACTACAACCACAATACAGCCACAATACAACCACAATACAACCACAACCACAATACAACCACAATACAACCCAATGCAATACAACCACAATGCAAACACAGCCACAACCTGCATAGTACCAAACACAGACCACAACCACAATGCAAACACAACCACAATACAACCACAATACAGCCACAACCACAATACAACCACCACATACAACCACAATACAACTATAACCACAATACAACCACAACCACAATATAACCACAATACAAGCCACAACCACAATACAACCACAACCACAATATAACCACAATACAACCACAACCACAATACAACCACAACCACAATATAACCACAATACAACCACAACCACAATATAACCACAATGACCACAATACATATGGCCACAATACAGCCACAGTACAATCCACAACCACAATGTAACCACAATACAACCACAACTGCAATGCAACCACAACCACAATACAACCACCAATACAACCACAACCACAGTACAACCACAATACAACCACAACCACAATACAACCACAATACAACCACAACCACAATGACAACCACAACCACAATACAACCACAATGCAACCAGCAACCACCAATACAACCACAATACAACCACTACAACGACAACCACAATACAACCACAATACAACCACAACCACAATACAACCACAACCACAACCACAATACAACCACAATACAACCACAACCACAATACAACCACAACCACAATACAACCACAATACAACCACAACCACAATACAACCACAATCACAATATAACCACAATACAACCAAAACCACAATATAACCACAATACAACCATAACCACAATACAACCACAATCCACAATACACACAACACAACCACAATACAACCCAACCACAATATAACCACATACAACCACAACCACAATATAACCACAATACAACCACAACCACAATATAACCACAATACAACCACAACCACAATATAACCACAATACAACCACAACCACAATATAACCACAATACAACCACAACCACAATATAACCAATACAATCCACAACCACAATATAACCACAATACAGCCACAACCACAATACAACCACAATATAATCACAATACAACACAACCACAATGCAACCACAATATAACCACAATACAACCACAACCACAATACAAACCACAATACAACCACAATACAACCACAACCACAATGCAAACACACCACAACCACAGTGCAAACACAACCACAACACAATACAACCACAACCACAATACAACCACAATACAACCACAACCACAATACAACCACAACACAATACAACCACAATACAACCACAACCACAATACAACCACAACACAACCACAATATAACCACAATACAACCACAATACAACCACAACCACAATATAACCACAATACAACCACAACCACAATATAACCACAATACAACCACAACCACAATATAACCACAATACAACCACAACCACAATATAACCACAATACAACCACAACCACAATACAACCACAACCACAATATAACCACAATACAACCACAATACAACCACAACCACAATACAACCACAATACAACCACAATACAACCACAACCACAATACAACCACAATACAACCACAATACAACCACAACCACAATACAACCACAATACAACCACAATACAACCACAACCACAATACAACCACAATACAACCACAACCACAATACAACCACAACCACAATACAACCACAACCACAATACAACCACAATACAACCACAACCACAATACAACCACAATACAACCACAACCACAATACAACCACAACCACAATACAACCACAATACAACCACAACCACAATACAACCACAATACAACCACTACAACGACAACCACAATACAACCACAATACAACCACAACCACAATACAACCACAACCACAACCACAATACAACCACAATACAACCACAACCACAATACAACCACAACCACAATACAACCACAATACAACCACAATACAACCACAACCACAATACAACCACAATACAACCAAAACCACAATATAACCACAATACAACCATAACCACAATACAACCACAACCACAATACAACCACAACCACAATACAACCACAATACAACCACAACCACAATATAACCACAATACAACCACAACCACAATATAACCACAATACAACCACAACCACAATATAACCACAATACAACCACAACCACAATAATCCACAATACAAACCACAATACAACCACAATACAACCACAACCACAATACAACCACAATACAATCCACAACCACAATATAACCACAATAAATACAACCACATGCAACACAATATAACCACAATACAACCACAACCACAATACAACCACAATATAACCACAATACCAGCCACAACCACAACCCAATACCAAATGCAGGCCACAACCACAATACAACCACAATACAACCACAACCACCAGTAGACACAACCACAACCACAATATAACCACAATACAACCACAATATAACCACAATACAACTATACCACAATACAATCCACAACCACAATATAACCACAATACAACCACAAACCACAATACAACCACAACCACAATACAACCACAATACAACACAACCACAACCACAATACAACCACAACCACAATATAAATACAATACAACCACAGCCACAATATAACCAATACAACCACAATATAACCACAATACAACCACACAACCACAATACAACCACAATACAACCACGGCCTCAGTGCAACCTGATGACTTACAGCCGCAATGCCAGCCACGGCCACCCAGTACAGCCGCAATGCAGCCTGGCCACAAGACAACCACCTGACCTGACCTGATACTGACCACAGCCACAATGCAAGCCACCAGAGCGCAATGACCTGGCACAATGCAAGCCACAAGGCACCAATGTGCAATGCAGCCTAATACAATGCAACCATAATATAGCCACAACCACAATACAACCACAACCACAATACAACCACAACCACAATACAACCACAATACAACCACAACCACAATACAACCACAATACAACCAAAACCACAATACAACCAAAACCACAATATAACCACAATACAACCATAACCACAATACAACCACAACCACAATACAACCACAACCACAATACAACCACAATACAACCACAACCACAATATAACCACAATACAACCACAACCACAATATAACCACAATACAACCACAACCACAATATAACCACAATACAACCACAACCACAATATAACCACAATACAACCACAACCACAATATAACCACAATACAACCACAACCACAATATAACCACAATACAACCACAACCACAATATAACCACAATACAACCACAACCACAATATAACCACAATACAACCACAACCACAATACAACCACAATATAACCACAATACAACCACAACCACAATACAACCACAATATAACCACAATACAACCACAACCACAATACAACCACAATACAACCACAATACAACCACAACCACAATGCAAACACAACCACAACCACAATGCAAACACAACCACAACCACAATGCAAACACAACCACAATACAACCACAATACAACCACAACCACAATACAACCACAATACAACCACAATACAACTATAACCACAATACAACCACAACCACAATATAACCACAATACAACCACAACCACAATACAACCACAACCACAATATAACCACAATACAACCACAACCACAATATAACCACAATACAACCACAACCACAATATAGCCACAATACAACCACAGCCACAATACAACCACAACCACAATATAACCACAATACAACCACAACCACAATACAACCACAACCACAATACAACCACAACCACAATACAACCACAACCACAATACAACCACAATACAACCACAACCACAATACAACCACCAACCACAATACAACCACAATACAACCACAACCACAA
>NW_027032500.1:0-4829 GCF_034236695.1 Oncorhynchus nerka
ACCCTGGCAGTCCTACAATGTTAGATGCCCCTCAATCTCACTCAAATCATCAAGGAACCCACCAGGTACAACCCTAACCTGTAAACAAGGGCACCCTCATAGACGCCATCCTGACCAACTGGCCCTCCAAATACACCTCCGCTGTCTTCAACCAGGATCTCAGCGATCACTGCCTCATTGCCTGTATCCGCCACGGAGCCGCAGTCAAACGACCACCCTCATCACTGTCAAACGCTCCCTAAAACACTTCTGTGAGCAGGCCTTTCTAATCGACCTGGCCCGGGTATCCTGAAGGACATTGACCTCATCCCGTCAGTTGAGGATGCCTGGTCATTCTTTAAAAGTAACTTCCTCACCATTTTAGATAAGCATGCTCCGTTCAAAAAATGCAGAACCAAGAACAGATACAGCCCTTGGTTCACTCCAGACCTGACTGCCCTCGACCAGCACAAAAACATCCTGTGGCGGACTGCAATAGCATCGAATAGCCCCCGTGATATGCAACTGTTCAGGGAAGTCAGGAACCAATACACGCAGTCAGTCAGGAAAGCTAAGGCCAGCTTCTTCAGGCAGAAGTTTGCATCCTGTAGCTCCAACTCCAAAAGTTCTGGGACACTGTGAAGTCCATGGAGAACAAGAGCACCTCCCAGCTGCCCACTGCACTGAGGCTAGGTAACACGGTCTCCACCGATAAATCCACGATTATCGAAAACTTCAATAAGCATTTCTCAACGGCTGGCCATGCCTTCCGCCTGGCTACTCCAACCTCGCCAACAGCTCCGCCCCGCAGCCTCGCCCAAGCCTCTCCAGGTTCTCCTTTACCCAAATCCAGATAGCAGATGTTCTGAAAGAGCTGCAAAACCTAGACCCGTACAAATCAGCTGGGCTTGACAATCTGGACCTCTATTTCTGAAACTATCTGCCGCCATTGTCGCAACCCCTATTACCAGCCTGTTCAACCTCTCTTTCATATCGTCTGAGATCCCCAAGGATTGAAAGCTGCCGCAGTCATCCCTCTTCAAAGGGGGAGACACCCTGGACCCAAACTGCTATAGACCTATATCCATCCTGCCCTGCCTATCTAAGGTCTTCGAAAGCCAAGTCAACAAACAGGTCACTGACCATCTCGAATCCCACCGTACCTTCTCCGCTGTGCAATCTGGTTTCCGAGCCGGTCACGGGTGCACCTCAGCCACGCTCAAGGTACTAAACGATATCATAACCGGCCATCGATAAAAGACAGTACTGTGCAGCCGTTTTCATCGACCTCGCCAAGGCTTTCGACTCTGTCAATCACCATATTCTTATCGGCAGACTCAATAGCCTCGGTTTCTCGGATGACTGCCTTGCCTGGTTCACCAATTACTTTGCAGACAGAGTTCAGTGTGTCAAATCGGAGGGCATGCTGTCCGGTCCTCTGGCAGTCTCTATGGGGGTGCCACAGGGTTCACCTCGGGTCGACTCTTTTCTCTGTATATATCAATGATGTTGCTCTTGCTGCGGGCGATTCCCTGATCCACCTCTACGCAGACGACACCATTCTATATACTTTCGGCCCGTCATTGGACACTGTGCTATCTAACCTCCAAACGAGCTTCAATGCCATACAGCACTCCTTCCGTGGCCTCCAACTGCTCTTAAACGCGAGTAAAACCAAATGCATGCTTTTCAACCGATCGCTGCCTGCACCCGCATGCCCGACTAGCATCACCACTCCTGGATGGTTCCGACCTTGAATATGTGGACATCTATAAGTACCTAGGTGTCTGGCTAGACTGCAAACTCTCCTTCCAGACTCACATCAAACATCTCCAATCGAAAATCAAATCAAGAGTCGGCTTTCTATTCCGCAACAAAGCCTCCTTCACTCACGCCGCCAAGCTTACCCTAGTAAAACTGACTATCCTACCGATCCTCGATTTCGGCGATGTCATCTACAAAATGGCTTCCAACACTCTACTCAGCAAACTGATGCAGTCTATCATAGTGCCATCCGCTTTGTCACCAAAGCACCTTATACCACCCACCACTGCGACTTGTATGCTCTAGTCGGCTGGCCTCGCTACATATTCGTCGCCAGACCCACTGGCTCCAGGTCATCTACAAGTCCATGCTAGGTAAAGCTCCGCCTTATCTCAGTTCACTGGTCACGATGGCAACACCCATCCGTAGCACACGCTCCAGCAGGTGTATCTCACTGATCATCCCTAAAGCCAACACTCATTTTGGCCGCCTTCGTTCCAGTACTCTGCTGCCTGTGACTGGAACGAACTGCAAAAATCGCTGAAGTTGAGACTTTTATCTCCCTCACCAACTTCAAACATCAGCTATCTGAGCAGCTAACCGATCGCTGCAGCTGTACATAGTCTATTGGTAAACAGTCCACCCATTTTCACCTACCTCATTCCCATACTGTTTTTATACTGTTTTTTTAATTTATTTATTTACTTTTCTGCTCTTTTGCACACCAATATCTCTACCTGTACATGACCATCTGATCATTTATCACCCCAGTGTTAATCTGCAAAATTGTATTATTCGCCTACCTCCTCATGCCTTTGCACACATTGTATATAGACTGCCCATTTTTTTCTACTGTGAAATAAAAAAAAATAAAAAAAAAATTGAGTGCAGTATATACATATGATGATGAGTATGTAAACAAAGTGGCATAGTTAAAGTGGCTAGTGATACATGTATTACATAAAGATGGGTAGATGATATAGAGTACAGTATATACATATACATATGAGATGAATAATGTAGGGTATGTAAACATTATATTAGTAGCATTGTTTAATGTTAGTGGTGGCTGTTTAACAGTCTGATGGCCTTGAGATAGAAGCTCTTTTCAGTCTCTCGGTCCCAGCTTTGATGCACATTCCTGTACTGACCTCGCCTTCTGGATGATAGCGGTGAACAGGCAGTGGCTCGGGTGGTTGTTGTCCTTGATGATCTTATGGCCTTCCTGTGACATCGGGTGGTGTAGGTATCCTGGAGGGCAGGTAGTTTGCCCCCGGTAATGCGTTGTGCAGACCTCACTACTCTCTGAGAGCCTTACGGTTGTGGGCGGAGCAGCTGCTTTATTCAGGTGGTGAGACAGCCCGACAGGATGCTCTCGATTGTGCATCTGTAGAAGTTTTCAGAGTGCTTTGGTGACAAGCCAAATTTCCTTCAGCCTCCTTGAGGTTGAAGAGGCGCTGCTGCGCCCCTTCTTCACGATGCTGTCTGTGTGGTGGACCAATTCAGTTTGTCTGTGATGTACGCCTGAGGAACAGCATTCTCACATAGGTATTCCTGTCCAGATGGGTTAGGGCAGTGTGCAGTGTGGTTGATATTGCATCGTCTGTAGACCCATTTGGGCGGTAAGCAAATTGGAGTGGGTCTAGGGTGTCAGGTAGGGTGGAGTGTGATATGGTCCTTGACTAGTCTCTCAAAGCACTTCATGATGACGGAAGTGAGTGCTATGGGGGCAGTCGTTTAGCCCAGCTACCTTAGCTTTCTTGGGAACAGGAACAATGGTGGCCTCTTGAAGCATGTGGGAACAACAGACTGGGATGTCTCAGAAACACACCAGCCAGCTGGTCTGCGCATGCTCTGAGAGCCCGGCTGGGATGCCGTCTGGGCCTGCAGTTGCAGGGTTGACACGTTTAAATGTTTTCCCTCACGTCGGCTGCAGTGAAGGAGAGTCCGCATGTTTTAGTTATGGCCGTGTCAGTGGCACTGTATTGTCCTCAAAGCGGGGCAAAAAGTTATTTTAGTCTGCCTGGGAGCAAGACATCCTGGTCCGTGACTGGGCTGGTTTTCTTTTTGTAATCCGTGATTGACTGTAGACCCTGCCACATACCTCTTTGTGTCTGAGCCGTTGAATTGAGATCTACTTTGTCGTTTATACTGACGCTTAGCTTGTTTGATTGCCTTGTGGAGGGAATAGTTACACTGTTTGTACTGGTCATGTTGCCAGACACCTTGCCCTGATTAAAGCAGTGGTTGGGGCTTTCAGTTTCACGCGAATGCTGCCATCAATCCACGGTTTCTGGTTTGGGAATGTTTTAATCATTGCTATGGGAACGACATCTTCAACGCACGTTCTAATGAACTCGCTCACCGAATCAGCGTATTCGTCAATGTTGTTGTCTGACGCAATACTAAATATATCCCAGTCCACGTGATTGAAGCAGCCTTGGAGTGTGGAATCAGATTGGTCGGACCAGCGTAGAACAGACCTCAGCGCGGGAGCTTCTTGTTTTAGTTTCTGTCTGTAGGCAGGGATCAACAAAATGGAGTCGTGGTCAGCTTTTCCGAAAGGAGGGCGGGGCAGGGCCTTATATCCGTCGCGGAAGTTAGAATAGCAGTGATCCAAGGTTTTTCCAGCCCTGGTTGCGCAATCGATATGCTGATAAAATTTAGGGAGTCTTGTTTTCAGATTAGCCTTGTTAAAATCCCCAGCTACGATGAATGCAGCCTCCGGATAAATGGATTCCAGTTTGCAAATCTAAATCTAAATCAGGTGAACAGAATGAGTTCCTGTATGTTGTTATGATCACACCACGTCACGTTAACCATGAAGCATACGCCCCGCCCCTCTTCTTACCAGAAAGATGTTTGTTTCTGTCGGGCGCGATGCGTGGAGAAACCAGCTGGCTGCAACGATTCCGATAGTGTCTCTCCAGTGAGCCATGTTTCCGTGAAGCAAAGAACGTTACAGTCTCTGATGTCCCTCTGGAATGCTACCTTGCTCGGATTTCATCAACCTTGTTGTCAATAGACTGGACATTGGCGAGAAGAATGCTAGGAAGTGGTGCACGATGTGCCCGTCTCCGGAGTCT
>NW_027032501.1:0-4829 GCF_034236695.1 Oncorhynchus nerka
TAACTCCAACCCTGTTCCTGGAGAGACCCTCCTGTAGGTTTTAACTCCAACCCTGTTCCTGAGAGAGACCCTCCTGTAGGATAACCCAACCCTGTTCCTGGAGAGAGACCCTCCTGTAGGCTTTAACTCAACCCTGTTCCTGGAGAGAGACCCTCCTGTAGGCTTAACTCCAACCCTGTTCCTGGAGAGAGACCCTCCTGTAGGTTTGACTCCAACCCTGTTCCTGGAGAGAGACCCTCCTGCAGGTTTAACTCCAACCCTGTTCCTGGAGAGGAGACCCTCCTGTAGGTTATAACTCCAACCCTGTTCCTGGAGAGAGACCCTCCTGTAGGTTTTAACTCCAACTCCTGTTCCTGGAGAGAGACCCTCCTGTAGGTTTTAACTCCAACCCTGTTCCTGGAGAGAGACCCTCCTGTAGGTTTTAACTCCAACTCCTGTTCCTGGAGAGATACCCTCCTGTAGGTTTTAACTCCAACCCTGTTCCTGGAGAGAGACCCTCCTGTAGGTTTTAACTCCAACCCTGTTCCTGGAGAGAGACCCTCCTGTAGGTTTTAACTCCAACCCTGTTCCTGGAGAGAGACCCTCCTGTAGGTTTTAACTCCAACCCTGTTCCTGGAGAGATACCCTCCTGTAGGTTTTAACTCCAACCCTGTTCCTGGAGAGAGCCCTCCTGTAGGTTTTAACTCCAACCCTGTTCCTGGAGAGAGACCCTCCTGTAGGTTTTAACTCCAACCCTGTTCCTGGAGAGAGACCCTCCTGTAGGTAACTCCAACCCTGTTCCTGGAGAGAGACCTCCCTGTAGGTTTTAACTCCAACCCTGTTCCTGGAGAGAGACCCTCCTGTAGGTTTTAACTCCAACCCTGTTCCTGGAGAGAGACCCTCCTGTAGGTTTTAACTCCAACCCTGTTCCTGGAGAGAGACCCTCCTGTAGGTTTTAACTCCAACCCTGTTCCTGGAGAGAGACCCTCCTGTAGGTTTTAACTCCAACCCTGTTCCTGGAGAGAGACCCTCCTGTAGGTTTTAACTCCAACCCTGTTCCTGGAGAGAGACCCTCCTGTAGGTTTTAACTCCAACCCTGTTCCTGGAGAGAGACCCTCCTGTAGGTTTTAACTCCAACCCTGTTCCTGGAGAGAGACCCTCCTGTAGGTTTTAACTCCAACCCTGTTCCTGGAGAGAGACCCTCCTGTAGGTTTAACTCCAACCCTGTTCCTGGAGAGATACCCTCCTGTAGGTTTTAACTCCAACCCTGTTCCTGGAGAGAGACCCTCCTGTAGGTTTTAACTCCAACCCTGTTCCTGGAGAGAGACCCTCCTGTAGGTTTTAACTCCAACCCTGTTCCTGGAGAGATGACCCTCCTGTAGGTTATTAACTCCAACCCTGTTCCTGGAGAGATACCCTCCTGTAGGTTTTAACTCCAACCCTGTTCCTGGAGAGACCCTCCTGCAGGTTTAACTCAACCCTGTTCCTGAGAGATACCCTCCTGTAGGATAACTCCAACCCTGTTCCTGGAGAGATACCCTCCTGTAGGTTTTAACTCCAACCCTGTTCCTGGAGAGAGACCCTCCTGTAGGTTATAACTCCAACCCTGTTCCTGGAGAGATACCCTCCTGTAGGTATAACTCCAACCCTGTTCCTGGAGAGAGACCCTCCTGTAGGTTTTAACTCAACCCTGTTCCTGGAGAGAGACCCTCCTGTAGGTTTTAACTCCAACCCTGTTCCTGGAGAGAGACCCTCCTGTAGGATAACTCCAACCCTGTTCCTGGAGAGATACCCTCCTGTAGGTTATAACTCCAACCCTGTTCCTGGAGAGAGACCCTCCTGTAGGTTTTAACTCCAACCCTGTTCCTGGAGAGAACCCTCCTGTAGGATTAACTCCAACCCTGTTCCTGGAGAGACCCTCCTGTAGGTTTTAACTCCAACCCTGTTCCTGGAGAGATACCCTCCTGTATGGTATAACTCCAACCCTGTTCCTGGAGAGATACCCTCCTGTAGGATAACTCCAACCCTGTTCCTGGAGAGATGCCCTCCTGTAGGTTTTAACTCCAACCCTGTTCCTGGAGAGACCCTCCTGTAGGTTTTAACTCCAACCCTGTTCCTGGAGAGATGACCCTCCTGTAGGATAACTCCAACCCTGTTCCTGGAGAATACCCTCCTGTAGGTATTAACTCCAACCCTGTTTCTGGAGAGAGACCCTCCTGTAGGTTATAACTCCAACCCTGTTCCTGGAGAGAGACCCTCCTGTAGGTTTTAACTCCAACCCTGTTCCTGGAGAGATGACCCTCCTGTAGGTATTAACTCCAACCCTGTTCCTGGAGAGATACCCTCCTGTAGGTTTTAACTCCAACCCTGTTCCTGGAGAGATACCTCCTGTAGGTTTTAACTCCAACCCTGTTCCTGGAGAGAGACCCTCCTGTAGGATAACTCCAACCCTGTTCCTGGAGAGATACCCTCCTGTAGGTATAACTCCAACCCTGTTCCTGGAGAGAGACCCTCCTGTAGGTTTTAACTCCAACCCTGTTCCTGGAGAGAGACCCTCCTAGTAGGTTTTAACTCCAACCCTGTTCCTGGAGAGAGACCCTCCTGTAGGATTAACTCCAACCCTGTTCCTGGAGAGATACCCTCCTGTAGGATAACTCCAACCCTGTTCCTGGAGAGAGACCCTCCTGTAGGTTTTAACTCCAACCCTGTTCCTGGAGAGAGACCCTCCTGTAGGATAACTCCAACCCTGTTCCTGGAGAGACCCTCCTGTAGGTTTTAACTCCAACCCTGTTCCTGGAGAGATACCCTCCTGTAGGTTTTAACTCCAACCCTGTTCCTGGAGAGACCCTCCTGTAGGTTTTAACTCCAACCCTGTTCCTGGAGAGATACCCTCCTGTAGGTTTTAACTCCAACCCTGTTCCTGGAGAGAGACCCTCCTGTAGGTTTGACTCCAACCCTGTTCCTGGAGAGATACCCTCCTGTAGGTATTAACTCCAACCCTGTTCCTGGAGAGATACCCTCCTGTAGGATAACTCCAACCCTGTTCCTGGAGAGAGACCCTCCTGTAGGTTTTAGCTCCAACCCTGTTCCTGGAGAGAGACCCTCCTGTAGGTTTTAACTCCAACCCTGTTCCTGGAGAGATTACCCTCATGTAGGTTTTAACTCCAACCCTGTTCCTGAGAGTGCCCTCCTGTAGGTTTTAACTCCAACCCTGTTCCTGGAGAGATACCTCCTGTAGGTTTTAACTCCAACCCTGTTCCTGGAGAGATACCCTCCTGTAGGTTTTAACTCCAACCCTGTTCCTGGAGAGAGACCCTCCTGTAGGTTTGACTCCAACCCTGTTTCCTGGAGAGATCCCTCCTGTAGGTTTTAACTCCAACCCTGTTCCTGGAGAGAACCCTCCTGTAGGTTTTAACTCCCAACCCCTGTTCCTGGAGAGAGACCCTCCTGTAGGGTTTTAACTCCAACCCTGTTCCTCGGAGAGAAACCCTCCTGTAGGTTTTAACTCCAACCCTGTTCCTGGAGAGAAACCTCTCCTGTAGGTTTTAACTCAACCCTGTTCCTGGAGAGAGACCCTCCTGTAGGGTTTAACTCCAACCCTGTTCCTGGAGAGATACCCTCCTGTAGGTTTTAACTCCAACCCTGTTCCTGGAGAGATACCCTCCTGTAGGTTTTAACTCCAACCCTGTTCCTGGAGAGAGCCCTCCTGCAGGATAACTCCAACCCTGTTCCTGGAGAGACCCTCCTGTAGGTTTTAACTCCAACCCTGTTCCTGGAGAGATACCCTCCTGCAGGTTATAACTCCAACCCTGTTCCTGGAGAGATACCCTCCTGTAGGTTTTAACTCCAACCCTGTTCCTGGAGAGATACCCTCCTGTAGGTTTTAACTCCAACCCTGTTACTGGAGAGACCCTCCTGTGGTATAACTCCAACCCTGTTCCTGGAGAGATACCCTCCTGTAGGATTAACTCCAACCCTGTTCCTGGAGAGAGACCCTCCTGTAGGTTTTAACTCCAACCCTGTTCCTGGAGAGGACCCTCCTGTAGGTTTTAACTCCAACCCTGTTCCTGGAGAGAGACCCTCCTGTAGGATAACTCCAACCCTGTTCCTGGAGAGATACCCTCCTGTAGGATAACTCCAACCCTGTTCCTGGAGAGAGACTCCTCCTGTAGGTTTTAACTCCAACCCTGTTCCTGGAGAGACCTCCTGTAGGATAACTCCAACCCTGTTCCTGGAGAGACCCTCCTGTAGGTTTTAACTCCAACCCTGTTCCTGGAGAGATACCCTCCTGTAGGTTTTAACTCCAACCTGTTCCTGGAGAGAGACCCTCCTGTAGGTTTTAACTCCAGCCCTGTTCCTGGAGAGAGACCCTCCTGTAGGTTTTAACTCCAACCCTGTTCCTGAGAGAGACCCTCCCTCTGGTTCAACTCCAACCCCGTTCCTGGAGAGATGACCCTCCTGTAGGTTTCCACTCCAACCCTGTTCCTGGAGAGATACCCTCCTGTAGGTTTGCATCCCAACCTGTTCCTGGAGAGCGACCCTCCTGTAAGGGTTTACCTGCAACCCTGTTCCTGGAGAGAGACCCTCCTGTAGGTTTTAACTCCAACCCTGTTCCTGGAGAGATTACCCTCATGTAGGTTTTAACTCCAACCCTGTTCCTGGAGAGATACCCTCCTGTAGGTTTTAACTCCAACCCTGTTCCTGGAGAGATAGCCTCATGTAGGTTTTAACTCCAACCCTGTTCTTGGAGAGATACCTCCTGTAGGTTTTAACTCCAACCCTGTTCCTGGAGAGACCCTCCTGTAGGTTTTAACTCAACCCTGTTCCTGGAGAGACCCTCCTGTAGGTTT
>NW_027032502.1:0-4832 GCF_034236695.1 Oncorhynchus nerka
TTGTCTAGTCTCTATCATGCTGTCTAGTCTCTCCCATGTTGTCTAGTCTCTACCATGTTGCCTAGTCTCTCCCATGTTGTCTAGTCTCTACCATGTTGTCTAGTCTCTCCCATGTTGTCTAGTCTCTCCCATGCTGTCTCTCCCATATTGTCTAGTCTCTACCATGTTGCCTAGTCTCTCCCATGTTGTCTAGTCTCTACCATGTTGTCTAGTTTCTCCCATGTTGTCTGGTCTGTCCCGTGTTGTCTAGTCTCTCCCATGTTGTCTAGTCTCTACCATGTTGCCTTGTCTCTCCCATGTTGTCTAGTCTCTCCCATGTTGTCTAGTCTCTACCATGTTGTCTAGTCTCTACCATGTTGTCCAGTCCCTACCATGTTGTCTCTACCATGTTCTCTAGTCTCTACCATGTTGCCTAGTTTCTCCCATGTTGTCTCTACCATGTTGTTTAGTCTCTCCCATGTTGTCTAGTCTCTACCATGTTTCCTAGTCTCTACCATGTTGTCTCTCCCATGTTGCCTAGTCTCTACCATGTTGCCTAGTCTCTACCATGTTGTCTAGTCTCTCCCATGTTGCCTAGTCTCTACCATGTTGTCTCTCCCATGTTGCCTAGTCTCTACCATGTTTCCTAGTCTCTAACATGTTGTCTAGTCTCTCCCATGGTGTCTAGTCTGTACCATGTTGTCTCTCCCATGATGTCTAATTTCGGTCATGTTGTCTAGGTTCTACCATGTTGTCTTGTCTTTTACCATGTTGTCTAGTTTATACCATGTTGTCTGGTCTCTACCATGTTGTCTAGTTTCTACCATGTTGTCTAGTTTCTACCATGTTGTCTTGTCTCTACCATGTTGTCTAGTCTCTACCACGTTGTCACTCCCATGTTGTCTAGTCTCTACCATGTTGTCTTGTCTCTACCATGTTGTCTTGTTTCTACCATGTTGTCTAGTCTCTCCCATGTTGTCTTGTTTCTACCATGTTGTCTAGTCTCTACCGTGTTGTCTTGTTTCTACCATGTTGTCTAGTCTGTACCATGTTGTCTTGTTTCTACCATGTTGTCTAGTCTCTCCCATGTTGTCTAGTCTCTCCCATGTTGTCTAGTCTCTCCCATGTTGTCTAGTCTCTACCATGTTGTCTAGTCTCTACCATGTTGTCCAGTCCCTACCATGTTGTCTCTACCATGTTCTCTAGTCTCTACCATGTTGCCTAGTTTCTCCCATGTTGTCTCTACCATGTTGTTTAGTCTCTCCCATGTTGTCTAGTCTCTACCATGTTTCCTAGTCTCTACCATGTTGTCTCTCCCATGTTGCCTAGTCTCTACCATGTTGCCTAGTCTCTACCATGTTGTCTAGTCTCTCCCATGTTGCCTAGTCTCTACCATGTTGTCTCTCCCATGTTGCCTAGTCTCTACCATGTTTCCTAGTCTCTAACATGTTGTCTAGTCTCTCCCATGGTGTCTAGTCTGTACCATGTTGTCTCTCCCATGATGTCTAATTTCGGTCATGTTGTCTAGGTTCTACCATGTTGTCTTGTCTTTTACCATGTTGTCTAGTTTATACCATGTTGTCTGGTCTCTACCATGTTGTCTAGTTTCTACCATGTTGTCTAGTTTCTACCATGTTGTCTTGTCTCTACCATGTTGTCTAATCTCTACCACGTTGTCACTCCCATGTTGTCTAGTCTCTACCATGTTGTCTTGTCTCTACCATGTTGTCTTGTTTCTACCATGTTGTCTAGTCTCTCCCATGTTGTCTTGTTTCTACCATGTTGTCTAGTCTCTACCGTGTTGTCTTGTTTCTACCATGTTGTCTAGTCTGTACCATGCTGTCTTGTTTCTACCATGTTGTCTAGTCTCTCCCTTGTTGTCTAGTCTCTACCATGTTGTCTGGTCTCTACCATGTTGTCTTGTTTCTATCATGTTGTCTAGTCTCTCCCATGTTGTCTAATCTCTACCATGTTGTCTTGTTTCTACCATGTTGTCTAGTCTCTCCCATGTTGTCTAATCTCTCCCATGCTGTCTAGTCTCTACCATGTTGTCTGGTCTCTACCATGTTGTCTTGTTTCTATCATGTTGTCTAGTCTCTCCCATGTTGTCTAATCTCTACCATGTTGTCTAATCTCTACCATGTTGTCTAGTCTCTCCCATGTTGTCTAGTCTCTACCATGTTGTCTAATCACTCCCATGCTGTCTAGTCTCTACCATGTTGTCTAGTCTCTCCCATGTTGTCTAATCTCTACCATGTTGTCTAGTCTCTCCCATGTTGTCTAATCTCTACCATGTTGTCTAGTCTCTCCCATGTTGTCTAGTCTCTACCATGTTGTCTAATCTCTCCCATGCTGTCTAGTCTCTACCATGTTGTCTAGTCTCTCCCATGTTGTCTAATCTCTACCATGTTGTCTAGTCTCTCCCATGTTGTCTAATCTCTACCATGTTGTCTAGTCTCTCCCATGTTGTCTAATCTCTACCATGTTGTCTAATCTCTACCATGTTGTCTAGTCTCTCCCATGTTGTCTAATCTCTACCATGTTGTCTAATCTCTACCATGTTGTCTAGTCTCTCCCATGTTGTCTAATCTCTCCCATGTTGTCTAGTCTCTCCCATGTTGTCTAATCTCTCCCATGTTGTCTAATCTCTCCCATGTTGTCTAGTCTCTCCCATGTTGTCTAATCTCTACCATGTTGTCTAATCTCTCCCATGTTGTCTAGTCTCTCTCATGTTGTCTAGTCTCTCCCATGTTGTCTAATCTCTACCATGTTGTCTAATCTCTACCATGTTGTCTAGTCTCTCCCATGTTGTCTAATCTCTACCATGTTGTCTAGTCTCTACCATGTTGTCTAATCTCTACCATGTTGTCTAATCTCTACCATGTTGTCTAACCTCTACCATGTTGTCTTGTTTCTACCATGTTGTCTAGTCTCTACCATGTTGTCTAGTCTCTACCATGTTGTCTGGTCTCTACCGTGTTGTCTTGTTTCTACCATGTTGTCTAGTCTCTACCATGTTATCTTGTTTCTACCATGTTGTCTAGTCTCTACTATGTTGTCTTGTTTCTACCATGTTGTCTAGTCTCTACCATGTTGTCTAGTCTCTACTATGTTGTCTATTTTTCTACCATGTTGTCTAGTCTCTACCATGTTGCCTAGTCTCTACCATGTTGTCTTGTCTCTACCATGTTGTCTCTCCCATGTTGTCTAGTCTCTCCCATGTTGTCTAGTCTCTACCATGTTGTCTAGTCTCTTCCATGTTGTCTAGTCTCTCCCATGTTACCTAGTCTTTCCCATGTTGTCTAGTCTCTACCATGTTGTCTAGTCTCTCCCATGTTGTCTCTCCCATGTTGTGTAGTCTCTACCATGTTGTCTAGTCTCTACCATGTTGTCTAATCTCTCCCATGTTGTCTAGTCTCTACCATGTTGCCTAGTCTCTCCCATGTTGTCTAGTCTCTACCATGTTGTCTAATCTCTATCATGCTGTCTAGTCTCTCCCATGTTGTCTAGTCTCTATCATGCTGTCTAGTCTCTCCCATGTTGTCTAGTCTCTACCATGTTGCCTAGTCTCTCCCATGTTGTCTAGTCTCTACCATGTTGTCTAGTCTCTCCCATGTTGTCTAGTCTCTCCCATGCTGTCTCTCCCATATTGTCTAGTCTCTACCATGTTGCCTAGTCTCTCCCATGTTGTCTAGTCTCTACCATGTTGTCTAGTTTCTCCCATGTTGTCTGGTCTGTCCCGTGTTGTCTAGTCTCTCCCATGTTGTCTAGTCTCTACCATGTTGCCTTGTCTCTCCCATGTTGTCTAGTCTCTCCCATGTTGTCTAGTCTCTACCATGTTGTCTAGTCTCTACCATGTTGTCCAGTCCCTACCATGTTGTCTCTACCATGTTCTCTAGTCTCTACCATGTTGCCTAGTTTCTCCCATGTTGTCTCTACCATGTTGTTTAGTCTCTCCCATGTTGTCTAGTCTCTACCATGTTTCCTAGTCTCTACCATGTTGTCTCTCCCATGTTGCCTAGTCTCTACCATGTTGCCTAGTCTCTACCATGTTGTCTAGTCTCTCCCATGTTGCCTAGTCTCTACCATGTTGTCTCTCCCATGTTGCCTAGTCTCTACCATGTTTCCTAGTCTCTCCCATGTTGTCTAATCTCTACCATGTTGTCTAGTCTACCATGTTGTCTAATCTCTACCATGTTGTCTAGTCTCTACCATGTTGTCTAATCTCTACCATGTTGTCTAATCTCTACCATGTTGTCTAATCTCTACCATGTTGTCTAGTCTCTCCCATGTTGTCTAATCTCTACCATGTATCTAATCTCTACCATGTTGTCTAGTCTCTCCCATGTTGTCTAATCTCTACCATGTTGTCTAGTCTCTCCCATGTTGTCTAATCTCTACCATGTTGTCTAGTCTCTCCCATGTTGTCTAATCTCTACCATGTTGTCTAGTCTCTACCATGTTGTCTAATCTCTCCCATGCTGTCTAGTCTCTCCCATGTTGTCTCTCCCATGCTGTCTAATCTCTCCCATGCTGTCTAGTCTCTCCCATGTTGTCTAGTCTCTCCCATGTTGTCTAATCTCTCCCATGTTGTCTAATCTCTCCCATGCTGTCTAGTCTCTCCCATGTTGTCTAGTCTCTCCCATGTTGTCTAATCTCTCCCATGCTGTCTAGTCTCTCCCATGCTGTCTAGTCTCTCCCATGTTGTCTAATCTCTCCCATGCTGTCTAATCTCTCCCATGTTGTCTAGTCTCTACCATGTTGTCTAATCTCTACCATGTTGTCTAGTCTCTCCCATGTTGTCTAGTCTCTACCATGTTGTCTAATCTCTCCCATGCTGTCTAGTCTCTCCC
>NW_027032503.1:0-4836 GCF_034236695.1 Oncorhynchus nerka
TTTTTATTTATTTTTTTATTTCACCTTTATTTAACCAGGTAAGCAAGTTGAGAACAAGTTCTCATTTACAATTGCGACCTGGCCAAGATAAAGCAAAGCAGTTCGACACATACAACGACACAGAGTTACACATGGAGTAAAACAAACATACAGTCAATAATACAGTAAAAAAAAAAAAAAAAAAAAAAGCAAGTCTATATACAATGTGAGCAAATTAGGTGAGAAGGGAGGTAAAGGCAAAAAAGGCCATGGTGGCAAAGTAAATACAATATAGCAAGTAAAACACTGGAATGGTAGTATTGCAATGGAAGAATGTGCAAAGTAGAAATAAAAATAATGGGGTGCAAAGGAGCAAAATAAATAAATAAATTAAATACAGTTAGGAAAAGAGGTAGTTGTTTGGGCTAAATTATAGGTGGGCTATGTACAGGTGCAGTAATCTGTAAGATGCTCTAACAGTTGGTGTTTAAAGCTAGTGAGGGAGATAAGTGTTTCCAATTTAAGAAGATTTTTGCAGTTCGTTCCAGTCATTGGCAGCAGGAGACTGGAAGGAGGCGGCCAAAGAGAAAGGGTGGTTTTGGGGGTGACTAGAGAGATATACCTGCTGGAGCGTGTGCTACAGGTGGGAGATGCTATATGGTGACCAGCGAGCTGGATAAGGGGGACTTTACCTAGCAGGGTCTTAGATGACATGCAGAAGCCAGATGGTTTGGCGTGAGTATGAAGCGAGGTATGTGAGCGTACAGGTCATAATGGTGGGTAGTATATGGGGCTTTAGTGACAGCAGATACTTTTCTTGATAGACTGCATCCAATTTGTTGAGTAGGGTGATATTTTGTAAATGACATATGCAAGTCGAGGATTGGTAGGATAGTCAATTTTACAAGGGTGTGTTTGGCAGCATGTGAAGGATGCTTTGATGCGAAATAGGAGGCCAAATTCTAGATTTAACTTTGGATTGGAGATGTTTTTGGGTCTGGAAGGAAAGTTTACAGTCCTAACCAGACACCTAAGTATTTGGTTGTCACGTATTCTAAGTCAGAGCCGTCCAGTAAGTGATGTTGGACAGGCGGGTAGGTGCAGGTAGCGATCAGTTGAAAGAGCATCATTTAGTTTTACTTATATTTAAAAAGAGCAATTGGAAGCCCGAGAGAAGTTGTATGGCATTGAAGCTTGCCTGGAGGTTATTATTTGGTATCAAGAGAGGCCGGAAGTATACAGGATGGTGTAATCTGCGTAGAGGTGGATCAGAGACTCACCAGCAGCAAGCTGACATCATTGATGTCACTACAAGAGGAAGAGAGTCGGTCAAGGGTGAACCCTGTGGCACCCCATAGAGACTGCCAGAGGTCCCGGACAGCAGACCCTCCGATTTGACACACTGAACTCTATCAGAGAAGTAGTTGGTGAACCAGGCGAGGCAATCATTTGAGAAACCAAGGCTGTCGAGTCTGCCGATAAGGATGTGGTGGTTGACAGAGTCGAAAGCCTTGGCCAGATCAATGAATATGGCTGCACAGTAATGTTTCTTATCGATGGCGGTTAAAGATATCGTTTAGGACCTTGAGCGTGGCTGAGGTGCACCATGACCAGCTCTGAAACCAGATTGCATAGCAGAGAAAGGTATGGTGAGATTGAAATGGTCGGTAATCTGTTTGTTGACTTGGCTTTGAAGATTAGAAAGGCATGGTAGGATAGATATAGGTCTGTAGCAGTTTGGGTCAAGTGTCCCCCCTTTGAAGAGGGGGATGACGCTGCTTTCCAATCTTTAGGAATCTCAGATGACACGAAAGAGGTTGAACAGGCTAGTAATAGGGGTGGCAACAATTTCGGCAGATAATTTTAGAAAGAAAGGGTCCAGATTGTCTAGCCCGGCTGATTTGTAGGGGTCCAGATTTTCAGCTCTTTCAGAACTTCAGCTGAATGGATTTGGGAGAAGAAGGAGAAATGGGGAAGGCTTGGGCGAGTTGCTGTTGGGGGTGCAGTGCTGTTGACCGAGGTAGGAGTTGCCAGGTGGAAGCATGGCCAGCCGTGAAAAATGCTTATTGAAATTCTCAGTATGGTGGATTTATCAGTGGTGACAGTGTTTCCCTATCTTCAGTGCAGTGGGCAGCTGGGAGGAGGTGTTCTTATTCTCCATGGACTTTACAGTGTCCCAGAACTTTTTAGAGTTAGTGTTGCAGGAAGCAAATTTCTGCTTGAAAAAGCTAGCCTTGGCTTTTCTAACTGCCTGTGTATAACGGTTTCTAGCTTCCCTGAACAGCTGCATATCACGGGGGGCTGTTCGATGCTAATGCAGAACGCCATAGGATGTTTTGTGTTGGTTAAGGGCAGTCAGGTCTGGGAGAACCAAGGGCTATATCTGTTCCTGGTTCTAATTTTCTTGAATAGGGCATGTTTATTTAAGATTGTTAGGAAGGCATTTTTAAAAATTATCCTTCCAGGACACCCGGCCAGGTCGATTAGAAAGGCCTGCTCGCTGAAGTGTTTCAGGGAGCGTTTTACAGTGATGAGTGGAGGTCGTTTGACCGCTGACCCATTACGGATGCAGGCAATGAGGCAGTGATCGCTGAGATCTTGGTTGAAGACAGCAGAGGTGTATTTAGAGGGAAGTTGGTTAGGATGATATCTATGAGGGTGCCCGTGTTTAAGGCTTTGGGGGTACCTGGTAGGTTCATTGATAATTTGTGTGAGATTGAGGGCATCAAGTTTAGATTGTAGGATGGCTGGGGTGTTAAGCATGTTCCAGTTTAGGTCGCCTAGCAGCACGAGCTCTGAAGATAGATGGGGGCAATCAGTTCACATATGGTGTCCAGAGCACAGCTGGGGGCAGAGGGTGGTCTATAGCAGGCGGCAACGGTGAGAGACTTGTTTTTAGAGAGGTGGATTTTTAAAAGTAGAAGTTCAAATTGTTTGGGTACAGACCTGGATAGTAGGACAGAACTCTGCAGGCTATCTTTGCAGTAGATTGCAACACCGCCCCCTTTGGCAGTTCTATCTTGTCTGAAAATGTTGTAGTTTGGAATTAAAATTTCTGAATTTTGGTGGTCTTCCTAAGCCAGGATTCAGACACAGCTAGAACATCCGGGTTGGCAGAGTGTGCTAAAGCAGTGAAAAGAACAAACTTAGGGAGGAGGCTTCTAATGTTAACATGCATGAAACCAAGGCTATTACGGTTACAGAAGTCATCAAAGAGAGCGCCTGGGGAATAGGAGTGGAGCTAGGCACTGCAGGGCCTGGATTCACCTCTACATCGCCAGAGGAACATAGGAGGAGAAGAATAAGGGTACGGCTAAAAGCAATAAGAATTGGTCGTCTAGAACGTCTGGAACAGAGAGTAAAAGGAGGTTTCTGGGGGCGATAAAATAGCATCAAGGTATAATGTACAGACAAAGGTATGGTAGGATGTGAGTACAGTGGAGGTAAACCTAGGTATTGAGTGATGAAGAGAGAGATATTGTCTCTAGAAACATCATTGAAACCAGGAGATGTCATTGACATGTGTGGGTGGTGGAACTAATAAGTTGGATAAGGTATAGTGAGCAGGACTAGAGGCTCTACAGTGAAATAAGCCAATAAACACTAACCAGAACAGCAATGGACAAGACATATTGACATTAAGGAGAGGCATCCTTAGTCGAGGTGATCCAAAAGGGTCCAGGGAGTGGAGAGGTTGGTTTGGGGGTCGCGGCGGATTTACATTAGATGCCTTGTGTAGAAACTTCATTTGTAATGAAAAAGGTCCCGAAAATCAGACTTTCCACTTTAACAAGTCCAAAACGGGGCAGCAGGGTAGCCTAGTGGTTAGAGTGTAGAGGCGGCAGGTAGCCTAGTGGTTAGAGTGTAGAGGTGGCGGGTAGCCTAGTGGTTAGAGTGTAGAGGCGGCAGGTAGCCTAGTGGTTAGAGTGTAGAGGCGGCTGGTAGCCTAGTGGTTAGAGTGTAGAGGTGGCGGGTAGCCTAGAGGTTAGAGTGTAGAGGCGGCAGGGTAGCCTAGTGGTTAGAGTGTAGAGGTGGCTGGTAGCCTAGTGGTTAGAGTGTAGAGGCGGCAGGGTAGCCTAGTGGTTAGAGTGTAGAGGTGGCAGGGTAGCCTAGTGGTTAGAGTGTAGAGGCGGCAGGTAGCCTAGTGGTTAGTGTAGAGGCGGCTGGTAGCCTAGTGGTTAGAGTGTAGAGGCGGCAGGGTAGCCTAGTGGTTAGAGTGTAGAGGCGGCAGGCTGGCCTAGTGGTTAGAGTGAAGAGGTGGCAGGGTAGCCTAGTGGTTAGAGTGAAGAGGCAGTTAAGTACCCCACTGTTCCTAGGCCGACACTGAAAATAAGAATTTGTTCATAACTGACTTGCCTAGTTAAGTAAAGGTTAAAAAAAAAAAAGTTAGGTGGCATTTCTTTGCCCAACTTTAGATATCACTAATTGGGCATTTTCAGCGATTTTAAAAGGAAGAAAGAAATTCACCCAAAACAACTAATTCACACTGTTAAATAACACTAATACGTGATATATATATATATTTTTGTAAAATAATGTTTCATTTTGTCATTATAATAAGGTTGGTAGCAACATGTTGCAGCTGAAGTTGACTACAAACCCCACAATACAATGCTCTCTCGATAAAGGGCTGGCTGGCTAGTTGCTACAAGTAATAACGATACAACCCAATACACCCTGGAATGAAGAGGTGAACAAACAGGAGAAATGTAGTGGAGCCTCTTAAATTACACATTTCTCAAGGTAGGATTACCGCAAAAATATGATCAATGGCTCATCTGAGAGTAGACATCGCACCGTGAGACACGCCGTCCGTCCCGTCCGTACAGTAGACACGCCGTCCGTCCCGTCCGTACA
>NW_027032504.1:0-4837 GCF_034236695.1 Oncorhynchus nerka
TAAGTCATTTAGCAGACGCTCTTATCCAGAGCGACTTACAAATTGGTGCATTCACCTTATGACCTCCAGTGGAACAGTAGTGCATCTAAATCTTTTCAGGGGAGGGGGTGAGAGGGATTACTTTATCCTATCCTAGGTATTCCTTAAAGAGGTGGGGTTTCAGGTGTCTCCGGAAGGTGGTGATTGACTCCGCTGTCCTGGCGTCGTGAGGGAGTTTGTTCCACCATTGGGGGCCAGAGCAGCGAACAGTTTTGACTGGGCTGAGCGGGAACTGTACTTCCTCAGTGGTAGGGAGGCGAGCAGGCCAGAGGTGGATGAACGCAGTGCCCTTGTTTGGGTGTAGGGCCTGATCAGAGCCTGGAGGTACTGAGGTGCCGTTCCCCTCACAGCTCCGTAGGCAAGCACCATGGTCTTGTAGCGGATGCGAGCTTCAACTGGAAGCCAGTGGAGGGAGCGGAGGAGCGGGGTGACGTGAGAGAACTTGGGAAGGTTGAACACCAGACGGGCTGCGGCGTTCTGGATGAGTTGTAGGGGTTTAATGGCACAGGCAGGGAGCCCAGCCAACAGCGAGTTGCAGTAATCCAGACGGGAGATGACAAGTGCCTGGATTAGGACCTGCGCCGCTTCCTGTGTGAGGCAGGGTCGTACTCTGCGGATGTTGTAGAGCATGAACCTACAGGAACGGGCCACCGCCTTGATGTTAGTTGAGAACGACAGGGTGTTGTCCAGGATCACGCCAAGGTTCTTAGCGCTCTGGGAGGAGGACACAATGGAGTTGTCAACCGTGATGGCGAGATCATGGAACGGGCAGTCCTTCCCGGGAGGAAGAGCAGCTCCGTCTTGCCGAGGTTCAGCTTGAGGTGGTGATCCGTCATCCACACGGATATGTCTGCCAGACATGCAGAGATGCGATTCGCCACCTGGTCATCAGAAGGGGAAAGGAGAAGATTAATTGTGTGTCGTCTGCATAGCAATGATAGGAGAGACCATGTGAGGTTATGACAGAGCCAAGTGACTTGGTGTATAGCGAGAATAGGAGAGGGCCTAGAACAGAGCCCTGGGGGACACCAGTGGTGAGAGCACGTGGTGTGGAGACGGATTCTCGCCACGCCACCTGGTAGGAGCGACCTGTCAGGTAGGACGCAATCCAAGCGTGGGCCGCGCCGGAGATGCCCAACTCGGAGAGGGTGGAGAGGAGGATCTGATGGTTCACAGTATCGAAGGCAGCCGATAGGTCTAGAAGGATGAGAGCAGAGGAGAGAGAGTTAGCTTTAGCAGTGCGGAGCGCCTCCGTGATACAGAGAAGAGCAGTCTCAGTTGAATGACTAGTCTTGAAACCTGACTGATTTGGATCAAGAAGGTCATTCTGAGAGAGATAGCGGGAGAGCTGGCCAAGGACGGCACGTTCAAGAGTTTTGGAGAGAAAAGAAAGAAGGGATACTGGTCTGTAGTTGTTGACATCGGAGGGATCGAGTGTAGGTTTTTTCAGAAGGGGTGCAACTCTCGCTCTCTTGAAGACGGAAGGGACGTAGCCAGCGGTCAGGGATGAGTTGATGAGCGAGGTGAGGTAAGGGAGGAGGTCTCCGGAAATGGTCTGAGAAGAGAGGAGGGAGGTAGGGGTCAAGCGGCAGGTTGTAGGGCGGCCGTCGTCACAAGACGCGAGATTTCATCTGGAGAGAGAGGGGAGAAAGAGGTCAGAGCACAGGGTAGGGCAGTGTGAGCAGAACTAGCGGTGCCGTTGACTTAGCAAACGAGATCGGATGTCGTCGACCTTCTTTTCAAAATGGTTGACGAAGTCATCTGCAGAGAGGGAGGAGGGGGAGGGGGAGGAGGATTCAGGAGGGAGGAGAAGGTTGCAAAGAGCTTCCTAGGGTTAGAGGCAGATGCTTGGAATTTAGAGTGGTAGAAAGTGGCTTTAGCAGCAGAGAGAGAAGAGGAAAATGTAGAGAGGAGGGAGTGAAAGGATGTCAGGTCCGCAGGGAGGCGAGTTTTCCTCCATTTCCGCTCGGCTGCCCGGAGCCCTGTTCTTCACTTTATTCATTATCGAGACCAATATGAAAAGTGTTTAGCCAGATTGTGCACATCACTTTCACAGCCTATGTAGGCTTTACAAAGCCACCTCTTGTAGCCAGCCATGATCGTATAGTGGTTAGTACTCTGCGTTGTGGCTGCAGTAAGATATTGTTATCCACGTCGGCACCAACGATGTTAGGATGAAACAGTCAGAGATCACCAAGCGCAACATAGCTTCTGCGTGCATATCAGCTAGAAAGATGTGTCAGCATCGAGTAATTGTCTCTGGCCCCCTCCCAGTTAGGGGGAGTGATGAGCTCCACAGCAGAGTCTCACAACTCAATCGCTGGTTGAAAATTGTTTTCTGCCCCTCCCAAAAGATAGAATTTGTAGATAATTGGCCCTCTTTCTGGGACACCCACAAACAGGACCAAGCCTGACCTGCTGAGGAGTGACAGACTCCATCCTAGCTGGAGGGGTGCTCTCATCTTATCTACCAACATAGACAGGGCTCTAACTCCTCTTGCTCCACAATGAAATAGGGTGCAGGCCAGGCAGCAGGCTGTTAGCCAGCCTGCCAGCATAGTGGAGTCTGCCACTAGCACAGTCAGTGTAGTCAGCTCAGCTATCACCATTGAGACCGTGTCTGTGCCTCGACCTAGGTTGGGCAAAACTAAACATGGCGGTGTTCGCCTTAGCAATCTCACTAGGATAAAGACCACCTCCATTCCTGTCATTACTGAAAGAGATCATGATACCTCACATCTCAAAATAGGGCTACTTAATGTTAGATCCCTTACTTCAAAGGCAATTATAGTCAATGAACTAATCACTGATCATAATCTTGATGTGATTGGCCTGACTGAAACATGGCTTAAGCCTGATGAATTTACTGTTTTAAATGAGGCCTCACCTCCTGGCTACACTAGTGACCATATCCCCCGTGCATCCCGCAGAGGCGGAGGTGTTGCTAACATTTACGATAGCAAATTTCAATTTACAAAAAAAAAAGACGTTTTCGTCTTTTGAGCTTCTAGTCATGAAATCTATGCAGCCTACTCAATCACGTTTTATAGCTACTGTTTACAGGCCTCCTGGGCCATATACAGCATATCTCACTGAGTTCCCTGAATTCCTATCGGACCTTGTAGTCATAGCAGATAATATTCTAATCTTTGGTGACTTTAATATTCACATGGAAAAGTCCACAGACCCACTCCAAAAGGCTTTCGGAGCCATCATCGACTCAGTGGGTTTTGTCCAACATGTCTCTGGACCCACTCACTGTCACAGTCATACGCTGGACCTAGTTTTGTCCCATGGAATAAATGTTGTGGATCTTAATGTTTTTCCTCATAATCCTGGACTATCGGACCACCATTTTATTACGTTTGCAATTGCAACAAATAATCTGCTCAGACCCCAACCAAGGAACATCAAAAGTCGTGCTATAAATTCACAGACAACACAAAGATTCCTTGATGCCCTTCCAGACTCCCTCTGCCTACCCAAGGACGCCAGAGGACAAAAATCAGTTAACCACCTAACTGAGGATCTCAATTTAACCTTGGCAATACCCTAGATGCAGTTGCACCCCTAAAAACTAAAAAAAATGTATCATAAGAAACTAGCTCCCTGGTACACAGAAAATACCCGAGCTCTGAAGCAAGCTTCCAGAAAATTGGAACGGAAATGGCGCCACACCAAACTGGAAATCTTCCGACTAGCTTGGAAGGACGGTACTGCAGTACCGAAGAGCCCTTACTGCTGCTCGATCATCCTATTTTTCTAACTTAATTGAGGAAAATAAGAACAATCCGAAATTCCTTTTTGATACTGTCGCAAAGCTAACTAAAAAGCAGCATTCCCAAGAGAGGATGACTTTCACTTTAGCAGTGATAAATTCATGAACTTCTTTGAGGAAAAGATTATGTTTATTAGAAAGCAAATTACAGACTCCTCTTTAAACCTGCGTATTCCTCCAAACCTCAGTTGTCCTGAGTCTGCACAACTCTGCCAGGACCTAGGATCAAGAGAGACGCTCAAGTGTTTTAGTACTATATCTCTTGACACAATGATGAAAATAATCATGGCCTCTAAACCTTCAAGCTGCATACTGGACCCTATTCCAACTAAACTACTGAAAGAGCTGCTTCCTGTGCTTGGCCCTCCTATGTTGAACATAATAAACGTCTCTCTATCCACTGGATGTGTACCAAACTCACTAAAAGTGGCAGTAATAAAGCCTCTCTTGAAAAAGCCAAACCTTGACCCAGAAAATATAAAAAACTATCGGCCTATATCGAATCTTCCATTCCTCTCAAAAATTTTAGAGAAGGCTGTTGCGCAGCAACTCACTGCCTTCCTGAAGACAAACAATGTATACGAAATGCTTCAGTCTGGTTTTAGACCCCATCATAGCACTGAGACGGCACTTGTGAAGGTGGTAAATGACATTTTAATGGCATCGGACCGAGGCTCTGCATCTGTCCTCGTGCTCCTAGACCTTAGTGCTGCTTTTGATACCATCGATCACCACATTCTTTTGGAGAGATTGGAAACCCAAATTGGTCTACACGGACATGTTCTGGCCTGGTTTAGATCTTATCTGTCGGAAAGATATCAGTTTGTCTCTGTGAATGGTTTGTCCTCTGACAAATCAACTGTAAATTTCGGTGTTCCTCAAGGTTCCGTTTTAGGACCACTATTGTTTTCACTATTGTGGACGGACCACTAGAGGGCAGGCTGGGCTCATGGATAGTTGCCCAACAGAGCCTGGGAGACAAGGTAACCAGAGTCAATTAAGCACAGCTGACGGTACTAA
>NW_027032505.1:0-4839 GCF_034236695.1 Oncorhynchus nerka
AACAACCATCTATCTAATTGTACCCCACAGCAACCGTCTGTATATTGCACCCCCACAGCAGCCACATCTATCTATTGTAAACCCCCACAACAACCATCTATCCAGTCTCCAATAAGACACATGGCAGAGATGCACCTCTTTAATCCATTGAATAAAGAGTTCTGTCCATCCACTACAGTTAAAATGTCATTCAGCTCTACACACATGCTTCGGCCTCAATATAAAAGCCCTTTTTAATTCAATAGATCTTTGAAGTTGCCTTGGAGTTAACTGATGGATTTCTCCTTTAGTTCTGCCCTGGTGGACTGGCCCAAACTCAAGTCGCAGAGAGGCCATATCACCTCTCTCTGAGTTAAACCAATCCTAACAGGATTAGAGAGTGATTATAGACCCTCAGTGTCTTAGGGACGTTGCCCAGAGGGCAGAGGTCAACCTATAATCTGATTAAAGCTCTCTGGACTCGAGCTGGGGTAGGGTGGTGATAGTGTGCGTGGTGGGGTGGAATTTTGTGTGTGTGTTGGGGGGTGAAAGTAAATCTGTATGTATGTGTTTGTGTGTGACATTCCTTATTCCTAGTTGCATGGCACACACATAAAACACTGGCACAGTGGCATTTTAAAAGTTGAAGCGGCAGAATATGTATTCCAAACACCGAGCACTAAGTCTTAATGGCAAGTACAAAGGCACAGGCTAAGCAAAGTGAATGACCCAGCTTGCTAAAGAAGAAGCCCTGTTGTCTCTTCTTCGGGTTGACAGACAGACTGGACTGAGGCTGTTGGGAGGAGGCCATTGTTGCCTAGCCTACTGGAAAAGACTTGTCTGGCAAGGCCCTGATCCAGACTGCTTCACTGGCTGTCTGGTCTGTCGGTTTGGTGTGTGCATGTGTCCTACACAGTCGTCATATGTGTGGGGGTGAGGGAGGTATCAACTCACGCACGCACACACACATGTGCAAAACATACACGCACACGCAAGCACACATACGCACGCAAACACACACACAAAACACACAGCAGAGAGAAGAGGGCAGATGGAGGCCTTTGATTGATGGGGCTGCCACAGAGTACCACCTACTTCTCAGACATCTATTTTGGCTGGCCACTCAGCAGAATACTGAGAGCCCTTTACACAAAGCCCACATATCTTCACCATTAGCATAGCAACATTAGCATAGTCACTCTCCAGCTAGCATATTAGGTTCCCTGAATGTATTATCTAGGTTGCAATCCTCTCTCTCTCTCTCTCTCTCTCTCTCTCTCTCTCTGTCTCTCTCTCTCTCTCTCTCTCTCTCTCTCTCTCTCTCTCTCTCTTTCTCTCTGTCTCTCTCTCTCTCTCTCTCTCTTCTCTGTCTCTCTGTCTCTCTCTCTCTCTCTCTCTCTCTCTCCTCTCTCTCTCTCCCTGTCTCTCTCTGTCTCTCTCTCTCTCTCTCTCTCCTCTCTGTCTCTCTCTCTCTCTCTCTGTCTCTCTCTCTCTCTGTCTCTCTCTCTCTGTCTCTCTCTCTCTCTCTCTCTCTCTCTCTCTCCCTCCCTCTCTCTCTCTCTTTCTCTCTGTCTCTCTCTCTCTCTCTCTCTCTCTCTCTCTCTCTCTCCTCTGTCTCTCTCTCTGTCTGTCTCTCTCTCTCTCTCTCTCTCTCTCTCTGTCTCTCTCTGTCTCTCTCTCTCTCTCTCTCTCTCTCTCTCTCTCTCTCTGTCTCTCTCTCTCTCTCTCTCTCTGTCTCTGTCTCTCTCTCTCTCTCTCTCTCTCTCTCTCTCTCTCTCTCTCTCTCCCTCTCTCTCTTTCTCTCTGTCTCTCTCTCTCTCTCTCTCTCTCTCTCTCCGCCTGCCCCTTCTTCTCCATGTTGTATGTTTCTGTACTCTCTCACAGTCTTCCTTTCCTTATCATCATCCCCTTACATCATACATCATACTGTAACTCTGGTGGTGTTTATATATCTAATAACCCACAAGCCAGGAAGTGGCCAGGCGTGGGTGTGTCTAAACATCTCACGTCAACAAGACGCGGGCAGAACAATACCCTCTCCAGTCATGCCATAACACTTTCCCACAGTCTGACCCACACTGGTATAAACACTCAGTAGAGAAATCCATAAAGGCACACTGACACAATTATTAATGCATCACAAATGGCACCCTATTTCACATATAGTTCACTTCTTTTAACCAGAGCCCTATTGGCCCTGGTCAAAATATTATATTTGAATTATTATAGGGAATAGGGTGCCCTTTGGGGCGCAGGCACTTTCTGAGGGCCAAGAGCACTATGATGGGTTTATTTTTAGATTATTAGATTAGTCCAGCCTCTCTCTCTATGGTTTCCTGGTTTGTGTGAAATGTGAAATTAATTTGTGTGTTGGCGGCCAACTCCGACACAAGGTTGTTTGTCTTCTCAAAGGATGGAATGTTAAAGGATAAACTGCTCTTGGATGCTAATCAAAAGACAGCATAGTGTAGTTGATGTGGGGAGAAAGACAGGGGACTGCACATTTGACAGTGTTTTAGCTGTAGGCTGACATTTCAGCTAGTCTTGCAGGAATGAAATAACAGTCATTCAAATGATATGTACCGTATTGTCTATATATTTAAACCATTAGTCTAACCTATATTAGTCTAACCTATATTAGTCTAACCTATATTAATCTATGTTACGTCCCCAGTTTCTGTGTTGTGGTTTGTTATGTGTGTGTTTCAAGTTGGCTTCCTGAAATCCCCCAAGCAGCTGATTGGTCAACTCCATGGCTAATTGGAGCTTACCCCGCCCCCTCGTCAAGTAACATCTGTATCCGATTAGACTCCTTCTGAAGCTATATTAAAGCCAGTGTTCTGTTCAGGAGAGAGATTCATTGCAAAAAGATCATAACTGAGAGAAAGAGCATTGCTGAGAGAGGAGGCTGATGGCTGAGGATTATATACTGTGTTGGTTGTTCTCAGTGGGAGTTCATTGCTGGAAGATGATTGCTGGAAGATGATTGCTGGAAGATGATTGCTGAAAGATGATTGCTGAAAGATGATTGCTGGAAGATGATTGCTGGAAGATGATTGCTGGAAGATGATTGCTGAAAGATGATTGCTGGGAGGTGATTGCTGAAAGGTGATTGCTGAAAGATGATTGCTGGAAGATGATTGCTGGAAGATGTTTGCTGGAAGATGATTGCTGAAAGATGATTGCTGGAAGATGATTGCTGAAAGATGATTGCTGAAAGATGATTGCTGGAAGATGATTGCTGGAAGATGATTGCTGGAAGATGATTGCTGAAAGATGATTGCTGGAAGATGATTGCTGAAAGATGATTGCTGAAAGATGATTGCTGGAAGATGATTGCTGGAAGATGATTGCTGAAAGATGATTGCTGGAAGATGAACCCAGAATCTCTGGTGGCACAGCTAGCGATGCAGTGCCTTAGACCACTGCGCCACCCGGGAAGCCCCTAGTATGCATCTCTATCCTGGCTGGCTTCCGGGTTAGATGTGTGTTTCAAGCAGTGCGGCTTGGTTGGGTTGTGTTTCGGAGGACGCATGGCTCCCGACCTTCGGCCCTCCCGAGTCCGTACGGGAGTTGCAGCGATGAGACGAGACGAAGTTGGGGAGAAAAGGGGGTAAAAAGATACATACTAGTCTATGTAAGCAGAGGACAGCACTGGGCCGACAGACAGGATTTGTAGGCTTTCCCACCGTTCTGGAAACCACAGGCAGTCTCTCAGCGACCTCAGATAACCCTGCCTGTCTCCCCTCCCATCAACAGCACAGCATCCATCATTCAAACTAGTGGAGAGAGTCTCATACAGAGAGCTGGAGTGGTGGTGGTTAGGGTCCAACAGGCTTTTCATCAGACAGCTGCAATTTCTAACGGCCTTTGGATTTTGGAGGACTAACGAGTCAAAAGACTTGACTCTGAATTCTGAGTTGTCTTCAACTGACACACAAACACACACACACACACACACACACACACACACACACTCCTCCTGTGTCACAGGACACTGTGTCCAACTCTGTGTGTATCTCATCCTCCAGATCGTTCACATCTTCGTCAGAGCCATGATATCAATAATGTTAATCATGTGTATGATCAAAAGACTCCACAACACATTATTCATCAGTATCACTGCCGCCACCCTTAGTACTGGATGCAGTGGTGACTAACATTCATTATCCCTCTCTGTCCACGTCCCTCCCCACTACTACAACCCATTACAGGGGCTTTAAAGCTGCCATCTCCAACAACCGATCCGGAGGAAAATATGTATTTCCGGATGGCTTTTTGCTTCAAAGGGAGCACTGCTGGAGGAAGGAGCCAGGAAGTGGAAGTCTCCTCTTTGTCAGCGGGGGCTCCTTTCATGTCCCGTAAAACATGTTTCCTGATTAGCAGCAAGGCCACAGCACAGCCAGGGCCAAGGACTCTGCACAGGGCACCTGCCAGGGCGGCAGGTAGCCTAGCAGTTAGAGCGTTGGGCCCGTGCCGACAAGGTGGAAATCTGTCGATGTGCCCTTGAGCAAGGCACTTAACCCTAATTTGCTCCAGGGGCGCCTGTACTACTAGCCGGTGTATGTGACCATTAAACAGTACAGTGCATGAAACTATGACACAGTCTGAATATTCTTTCACTCTTCAAATGACAATTGGACATGAACAAAATGTCTCTACCTCTCAAGATGCTTGTAGACGTAGAGTGTTGAAGTGGTCCTAAAATAGACTTATTTTAGTTCTCATTTGGGAGTGTCATGTTAAAGTAATGAGTAGCTAATTTCCTTGCTACAGGCCTAACAAAAGCAGTGTAGAGTGGCTGTTTTGTGACTTTCCCAGTGTTACATTTTAGGTAGGAGGTATGATCTGGTGAAGACA
>NW_027032506.1:0-4839 GCF_034236695.1 Oncorhynchus nerka
TAGACCTGGTCAAAGAGACTTCACTATATATAGACCCTGGTCAAAGAGACCTCACTATATATAGACCCTGGTCAAAGAGACTTCACTATATAGACCCTGGTCAAAGAGACTTCATCATATAGACCCTGGTCACTATATATAGACCCTGGTCAAAGAGACTTCACTATATAGACCCTGGTCAAAGAGACTACTATATAGACCCTGGTCACTATATATAGACCCTGGTCAAAGAGACTCTCACTATATATAGACCCTGGTCAAAGAGACTATCACTATATAGACCTGGTCAAAGAGACTTCACTATATAGACCCTGGTCACTATATATAGACCCTGGTCAAGAGTATATAGACCCTGGTCACTATATATAGACCCTGGTCACTATATAGACCCTGGTCAAAGAGACTTCACTATATATAGACCCTGGTCAAAAGAGACTTCACTATATATAGACCCTGGTCAAAGAGACTTCACTATATATAGACCCTGGTCAAAGAGACTTCACTATATATAGACCCTGGTCACTTACTATATAGACCCTGGTCAAAGAGAGACTTCACATATATAGACCCTGGTCAAAGAGACTTCACTATATATAGACCCTGGTCAAAGAGACTTCACTATATAGACCCTGGTCACTATATATAGACCCTGGTCACTATATATAGACCCTGGTCAAAGAGACTTCACTATATATAGACCCTGGTCAAAGAGACTTCACTATATATAGACCCCGGGCCAAAGAGACTTCACTATATATAGACCCTGGTCAAAGAGACTTCACTATATAGACCCTGGTCACTATATATAGACCCTGGTCAAAGAGACTTCACTATATATAGACCCTGGTCAAAGAGACTTCACTATATAGACCCTGGTCAAAGAGACTTCACTATATATAGACCCTGGTCACTATATATAGACCCTGGTCAAAAGAGACTTCACTATATATAGACCCTGGTCACTATATATAGACCCTGGTCACTATATATAGACCCTGGTCAAAGAGATTTCACTATATATAGACCCTGGTCAAAGAGACTTCACTATATATAGACCCTGGTCAAAGAGACTTCACTATATAGACCCTGGTCAAAGAGACTTCACTATATATAGACCCTGGTCACTATATATAGACCCTGGTTAAAGAGACTTCACTATATAGACCCTGGTCACTATATATAGACCCTGGTCACTATATATAGACCCTGGTTAAAGAGACTTCACTATATATAGACCCTGGTCAAAGAGACTTCACTATATATAGACCCTGGTCAAAGAGACTTCACTATATAGACCCTGGTCACTATATATAGACACTGGTCACTATATATAGACCCTGGTTAAAGAGACTTCACTATATATAGACCCTGGTCACTATATATAGACCCTGGTCAAAGACTTCATATATAGACCCTGGTCAAAGAGACTTCACTATATATAGACCCTGGTCAAAGAGACTTCACTATATAGACCCTGGTCAAAGAGACCCTGGTCACTATATATAGACCCTGGTCAAAGAGACTTCACTATATATAGACCCTGGTCACTATATATAGACCCTGAGACTTCACTATATATAGACCCTGGTCAAAGAGACTTCACTATATATAGACCCTGGTCAAAGAGACTTCACTATATATAGACCCTGGTCACTATATATAGACCCTGGTCACTATATATAGACCCTGGTCAAAGAGACTTCACTATATATAGACCCTGGTCAAAGAGACTTCACTATATATAGACCCTGGTCAAAGAGACTTCACTATATAGACCCTGGTCAAAGAGACTTCACTATATATAGACCCTGGTCACTATATATAGACCCTGGTTAAAGAGACTTCACTATATAGACCCTGGTCACTATATATAGACCCTGGTCACTATATATAGACCCTGGTCAAAGAGACTTCACTATATATAGACCCTGGTCAAAGAGACTTCACTATATATAGACCCTGGTCAAAGAGACTTCACTATATAGACCCTGGTCACTATATATAGACCCTGGTCACTATATATAGACCCTGGTTAAAGAGACTTCACTATATATAGACCCTGGTCACTATATATAGACCCTGGTTAAAGAGACTTCACTATATAGACCCTGGTCACTATATATAGACCCTGGTCACTATATATAGACCCTGGTCAAAGAGACTTCACTATATATAGACCCTGGTCAAAGAGACTTCACTATATAGACCCTGGTCACTATATATAGACCCTGGTCACTATATATAGACCCTGGTCAAAGAGACTTCACTATATATAGACCCTGGTCAAAGAGACTTCACTATATATAGACCCTGGTCAAAGAGACTTCACTATATAGACCCTGGTCAAAGAGACTTCACTATATATAGACCCTGGTCACTATATATAGACCCTGGTTAAAGAGACTTCACTATATAGACCCTGGTCACTATATACAGACCCTGGTCACTATATATAGACCCTGGTTAAAGAGACTTCACTATATAGACCCTGGTCAAAGAGACTTCACTATATAGACCCTGGTCACTATATATAGACCCTGGTCACTATATATAGACCCTGGTCAAAGAGACTTCACTATATATAGACCCTGGTCAAAGAGACTTCACTATATATAGACCCTGGTCAAAGAGACTTCACTATATATAGACCCTGGTCAAAGAGACTTCACTATATAGACCCTGGTCACTATATATAGACCCTGGTCAAAGAGACTTCACTATATAGACCCTGGTCACTATATATAGACCCTGGTCACTATATATAGACCCTGGTCAAAGAGACTTCACTATATATAGACCCTGGTCACTATATATAGACTCTGACTTCACTATATAGACCCTGGTCAAAGAGACTTCACTATATATAGACCCTGGTCAAAGAGACTTCACTATATAGACCCTGGTCAAAGAGACTTCACTATATAGACCCTGGTCAAAGAGACTTCACTATATATAGACCCTGGTCAAAGAGACTTCACTATATATAGACCCTGGTCAAAGAGACTTCACTATATAGACCCTGGTCACTATATATAGACCCTGGTCAAAGAGACTTCACTATATAGACCCTGGTCAAAGAGACTTCACTATATATAGACCCTGGTCAAAGAGACTTCACTATATATAGACCCTGGTCAAGAGACTTACTATATAGACCCTGGTCACTATATATAGACCCTGGTCAAAGAGACTTCACTATATAGACCCTGGTCAAAGAGACTTCACTATATATAGACCCTGGTCAAAGAGACTTCACTATATAGACCCTGGTCACTATATATAGACCCTGGTCACTATATATAGACCCTGGTCAAAGAGACTTCACTATATATAGACCCTGGTCAAAGAGACTTCACTATATATAGACCCTGGTCAAAGAGACTTCACTATATAGACCCTGGTCAAAGAGACTTCACTATATATAGACCCTGGTCACTATATATATACCCTGGTTAAAGAGACTTCACTATATAGACCCTGGTCACTATATATAGACCCTGGTCACTATATATAGACCCTGGTTAAAGAGACTTCACTATATATAGACCCTGGTCAAAGAGACTTCACTATATATAGACCCTGGTCAAAGAGACTTCACTATATAGACCCTGGTCACTATATATAGACACTGGTCACTATATATAGACCCTGGTCAAAGAGACTTCAGTATATAGACCCTGGTCACTATATATAGACCCTGGTCACTATATATAGACCCTGGTCAAAGAGACTTCACTATATATAGACCCTGGTCACTATATATAGACTTGACTATATAGACCCTGGTCACTATATATAGACCCTGGTTAAAGAGACTTCACTATATATAGACCCTGGTCAAAGAGACTTCACATATATAGACCCTGGTCAAGACTTCACTATATAGACCCTGGTCATAAGAGACTTCACTATATATAGACCCTGGTCAAAGAGACTTCACTATATATAGACCCTGGTCAAAGAGACTTCACTATATAGACCCTGGTCAAAGAGACTTCACTATATAGACCCTGGTCACTATATATAGACCCTGGTCACTATATATAGACCCTGGTCAAAGAGACTTCACTATATATAGACCCTGGTCAAAGAGACTTCACTATATAGACCCTGGTCAAAGAGACTTCACTATATATAGACCCTGGTCAAAGAGACTTCACTATATATAGACCCTGGTCAAAGAGACTTCACTATATATAGACCCTGGTCAAAGAGACTTCACTATATAGACCCTGGTCAAAGAGACTTCACTTATATAGACCCTGGTCAAAGAGACTTCACTATATATAGACCCTGGTCACTATATATAGACCCTGGTCTACTATATAGAGCCCTGGTCACTATATATAGACCCTGGTCAAAGAGACTTCACTATATAGACCCTGGTCAAGAGACTTACTATATAGACCCTGGTCACTATATATAGACCCTGGTCAAAGAGACTTCACTATATAGACCCTGGTCAAAGAGACTTCACTATATATAGACCCTGGTCAAAGAGACTTCACATATATAGACCCTGGTCACTATATATAGACCCTGGTCAAAGACTTCACTATATAGACCCTGGTCAAAGAGACTTCACTATATATAGACCCTGGTCAAAGAGACTTCACTATATAGACCCTGGTCACTATATATAGACCCTGGTCACTATATATAGACCCTGGTCAAAGAGACTTCACTATTATAGACCCTGGTCAAAGAGACCTTCACTATATATAGACCCTGGTCAAAGACTTCCATATATAGACCCTGGTCAAAGAGACTTCACCTATATAGACCCTGGTCACTATATATAGACCCTGGTTAAGAGACTTCACTATATAGACCCTGGTC
>NW_027032507.1:0-4840 GCF_034236695.1 Oncorhynchus nerka
CCCTCTCGTTCTCTCCATATCTCTCTCTCTCCCTCCCGTTCTCTCCATATCTCTCTCCCTCTCGTCCTCTCCATATCTCTCTCATCCACTCTCCATTCTCTCATACCCTCCCGTTCTCTCCATATCTCTCTCTCCCTCTCGTTCTTCCATATCTCTTCTCCGTTCTCTCCATATCTCTCTCTCTCTCCTCCCGTTCTCTCCATATCTCTCTCTCTCTCTCTCCGTTCTCTCCATATCTCTCTCTCCCCCTCTCGTTCTCTCCATATCTCTCTATCTCCCTCTCTCCGTCTCTCCATATCTCTCTCTCTCCCTCCGTTCTCTCCATATCTCTCTCTCCCCCTTGTTCTCTCCATATCTCTCTCTCCTCTCGTTCTCTCCATATCTCTCTCTCCCTCTCGCTCTCTCCATATCTCTCTATCACCCTCCCGTTCTCTCCATATCTCTCTCTCTCCTCTTGTTCTCTCCATATCTATCTCTCACCCTCCCGTTCTCTCCATATCTCTCAATCACCCTCCCGTTCTCTCCATATCTCTCTATCACCCTCCGTTCTCTCCATATCTCTCTCTCTCCCTCCCGTTCTCTCCATATCTCTCCTCTCCCTCTCTCCATATCTCTCTCTCTCCTCTCGTTCTCTCCATATCTCTCTCTCCTCTTGTTCTCTCCATATCTCTCTCTGCCCTCTTGTTCTCTCCATATCTCTCTCTCTCCCGTTCTCTCCATATCTCTCTCTCCCTCTCGTTCTCTCCATATCTCTCTCTCCCTCTCGTTCTCTCCATATCTCTCTCTCGCCTCTCGTTCTCTCCATATCTCTCTCTCTCCCTCCCGTTCTCTCCATATCTCTCTCTCCCTCTCGTTCTCTCCATATCTCTCTCTCACCCTCCCGTTCTCTCCATATCTCTCTATCACCCTCCCGTTCTCTCCATATCTCTCTATCACCCTCTCATTCTCTCCATATCTCTCTATCACCCTCTCGTTCTCTCCATATCTCTCTCTCTCCCTCCCGTTCTCTCCATGTCTCTCTCTCTCTCCCTCTCGTTCTCTCCATATCTCTCTCTCTCCCTCTTGTTCTCTCCATATCTCTCTCTCTCCTCCCGTTCTCTCCATATCTCTCTCTCTCCCCTCTCGTTCTCTCCATATCTCTCTCTCCCTCTTGTTCTCTCCATATCTCTCTCTCTCCTCTCTCCATCTCCTCTCTCTCCATATCTCTCTCTCCCTCCTGTTCTCTCCATATCTCTCTCTCGCCCTCTCCGTTCTCTCCATATCTCTCTCTCCCTCCCTCTCTCCATATCTCTCTATCACCCTCCCGTTCTCTCCATATCTCTCTCTCCCCTCTTGTTCTCTCCATATCTCTCTCTCACCCTCCCGTTCTCTCCATATCTCTCTATCACCCTCCCGTTCTCTCCATATCTCTCTATCACCCTCCCGTTCTCTCCATATCTCTCTCTCTCCCTCCCGTTCTCTCCATATCTCTCTCTCATCCCTCCTCGTTCTCTCCATATCTCTCTCTCCTCTTGTTCTCTCCATATCTCTCTCGCCCTCTTGTTCTCTCCATATCTCTCTCTCTCCTCCCGTTCTCTCCATATCTCTCTCTCTCCCTCTCGTTCTCTCCATATCTCTCTCCCTCTTGTTCTCTCCATATCTCTCTCTCTCCCTCCCGTTCTCTCCATATCTCTCTCTCCTCTCGTTCTCTCCATATCTCTATCACCCTCCCGTTCTCTCCATATCTCTCTATCACCCTCTCATCTCTCTCCATATCTCTCTATCACCCTCTCGTTCTCTCCATATCTCTCTCTCTCCCTCTCGTTCTCTCCATGTCTCTCTCTCTCTCCCTCTCGTTCTCTCCATATCTCTCTCTCCCTCTTGTTCTCTCCATATCTCTCTCTCCCTCCCGTTCTCTCCATATCTCTCTCTCCCTCTCGTTCTCTCCATATCTCTCTCTCCTCTTGTTCTCTCCATATCTCTCTCTCGCCCTCGTTCTCTCCATATCTCTCTCTCCCTCCGTTCTCTCCATATCTCTCTCTCGCTCCTCTCTCTCTCTCCATATCTCTCTCTCGCCCTCTCCCTCTCTCCATATCTCTCTATCACCCTCCCGTTCTCTCCATATCTCTCTCTCCCTCTTGTTCTCTCCATATCTCTCTCTCCTCTCATTCTCTCCATATCTCTCATCACCCTCCCGTTCTCTCCATATCTCTCTATCACCCTCCCGTTCTCTCCATATCTCTCTATCACCCTCCCGTTCTCTCCATATCTCTCTATCACCCTCCTGTTCTCTCCATATCTCTCTATCACCCTCCCGTTCTCTCCATATCTCTCTCTCCTCTCCTGTTCTCTCCATATCTCTCTCCTCTCGCTCTCTCCATATCTCTCTCACCCTCATGCTCTCCATATCTCTCTCTCCCTCTTGTTCTCTCCATATCTCTCTCTCGCCTCTCTCGTTCTCTCCATATCTCTCTCTCCTCCCGTTCTCTCCATATCTCTCTCTCACCCTCTCGTTCTCTCCATATCTCTCTCTCCCTCTTGTTCTCTCCATATCTCTCTCTCTCCCGTCTCTCTCCATATCTCTCTCTCCTCTCGCTCTCTCCATATCTCTCTCTCCCTCTTGTTCTCTCCATATCTCTCTCTCGCCCTCTCGTTCTCTCCATATCTCTCTCTCCTCCCGTTCTCTCCATATCTCTCTCTCGCCCTCTCTCTCTCCATATCTCTCTGCCCTCTCTCTCTCTTCCATATCTCTCATCACCCTCCCGCTCTTCCATATCTCTCTCTCCTCTTGTTCTCTCCATATCTCTCTCTCTTCTCGTTCTCTCCATATCTCTCTATCACCCTCCCGTTCTCTCCATATCTCTCTATCACCCTCTCGTTCTCTCCATATCTCTCTATCACCCTCCCGCTCTCTCCATATCTCTCTATCACTCCTCTCGTTCTCTCCATATCTCTCTTCTCCTCTCGTCTCTCCATATCTCTCTCTCTCTCGTTCTCTCCATATCTCTCCCTCTCCGTTCTCTCCATATCTCTCTCTCCCTCCCGTTCTCTCCATATCTCTCTCTCCCTCTTGTTCTCTCCATATCTCTCTCTCCCTCTCGTCTCTCTCCATATCTCTCTCTCTCCCTCCGTTCTCTCCATATCTCTCTCTCCCTCTTGTTCTCTCCATATCTCTCTCTCCCTCCCGTTCTCTCCATATCTCTCTCTCTCTCCTCTCTCTCCATATCTCTCTATCACCCTCCTGTTCTCTCCATATCTCTCTCTCCCTCTTGTTCTCTCCATATCTATCTCTCACCCTCCCGTTCTCTCCATATCTCTCAATCACCCTCCCGTTCTCTCCATATATCTCTATCACCCTCCGTTCTCTCCATATCTCTCTCTCTCCCTCCCGTTCTCTCCATATCTCTCCTCTCCCTCTCTCCATATCTCTCTCTCTCCTCTCGTTCTCTCCATATCTCTCTCCCTCTTGTTCTCTCCATATCTCTCTCGCCCTCTTGTTCTCTCCATATCTCTCTCTCCTCCCGTTCTCTCCATATCTCTCTCTCCCCTCTCGTTCTCTCCATATCTCTCTCTCCCTCTTGTTCTCTCCATATCTCTCTCTCGCCTCTCGTTCTCTCCATATCTCTCTCTCCTCTCCGTTCTCTCCATATCTCTCTCTCTCCTCTCGTTCTCTCCATATCTCTCTATCACCCTCCCGTTCTCTCCATATCTCTCTATCACCCTCTCATTCTCTCCATATCTCTCTATCACCCTCTCTGCTCTCTCCATATCTCTCTCTCTCCTCCCTGCTTCCTCCATGTCTCTCCTCTCTCCTCTCGCTCTTCCATATCTCTCTCTCCCCTCTTGTTCTCTCCATATCTCTCTTTCCCTCCCGCTCTCTCCATATCTCTCTCTCTCTCCTCCCATTCTCTCCATACTCTCTCTCTCTCTCTTCCGTATCTCTCCATCACCCTCCCTCTCCATATCTCTCCCTCTCGTTCTCTCCATATCTCTCTCTCTCCTCCTGTTCTCTCCATATCTCTCTCTCTCCCTCTCGTTCTCTCCATATCTCTCTCCCTCTCCCTCTCTCCATATCTCTCTATCACCTCCTGCTCTCTCCATATCTCTCTCTCCCTCTTGTTCTCTCCATATCTCTCTCTCCCCTCCTGTTCTCTCCATATCTCTCTATCACCCTCCCGCTTCTCTCCATATCTCTCTATCACCCTCCGTTCTCTCCATATCTCTCTCTCTCTCCTCCCGTTCTCTCCATATCTCTCCTCTCCCCTCTCCATATCTCTCTCTCTCCTCTCGTTCTCTCCATATCTCTCTCCTCTTGTTCTCTCCATATCTCTCTCTGCCCCTCTTGTTCTCTCCATATCTCTCTCTCTCCGCTCTCTCCATATCTCTCTCCCCTCTGCTCTCCATATCTCTCTCTCCCTCTTGTTCTCTCCATATCTCTCTCTCGCCTCTACGTTCTCTCCATATCTCTCTCCTCCTCGTCTCTCCATATCTCTCTCTCCCTCTAGCTCTCTCCATATTCTCTATCACCCTCCGTTCTCTCCATATCTCTCTATCACCTCTCATTCTCTCCATATCTCTCTATCACCCTCTCGTTCTCTCCATATCTCTCTTTCTCCTCCGTTCTCTCCATGTCTCTTCTCTCTCCTCTCGTTCTCTCCATATCTCTCTCTCCTCTTGTTCTCTCCATATCTCTCTCTCCCTCCCGTTCTCTCCATATCTCTCTCTCCTCCGTTCTCTCCATATCTCTCTCTCAGCCTCTCTGTTCTCTCCATATCTCTTATCGCCCTCTCGCTCTCTCCATATCTCTCTCTCTTGTTCTCTCCATATCTCTCTCCCCTCTGCTCTCTCCATATCTCTCTCT
>NW_027032508.1:0-4840 GCF_034236695.1 Oncorhynchus nerka
AAGGAAACAGGCTTCATTGATACTGAGAATAAAATAAACGCTTCCCAGTTTCTGTTTGGTAACCTTTTGATATGAGCCTTTGTCACAAAAAAACTTCTCACTGGTGGCTCCTTTGACCTTTGGTGTGTTCTCAGGTCATCGGTGTGTTGTCAGTCATGGGTGTGTTGTCAGGTCATCGGGTGTGTTGTCAGGTCATCGGTGTGTTGTCAGGTCATCGGTGTGTTGTCAGGTCATCGGTGTGTCGTCGGCGTGTTGTCAGGTCATCGGGAGTTGTCAGGTCATCGATGTGTTATCAGGTCATCGATGTCATCGGTGTGTTGTCAGGTCATCGGTGTGTTGTCAGGTCATCGTGTGTTGTCGGTGTGGTTGTCAGGTCATCGGTGTGTTGTGGTCATCGGTGTGTTGTCAGGTCATCGGTGTGTTGTCAGGCCATCGGTGTGTTGTCAGGTCATCGGTGTGTTGTCAGGCCATCGGTGTGTTGTCAGGTCATCGGTGTGTTGTCACTGTGTGTTGTCAGTCATCGGTGTGTTGTCAGGTCATCGGTGTGTTGTCAGGCCATCGGTAAAAGTCAGGTCATCGGTGTGTTGTCAGGCCATCGGTGTGTTGTCAGGTCATCGGTGTGTTGTCAGGTCACTGTGTGTTGTCAGGTCATCGGTGTGTTGTCAGGTCATCGGTGTGTTGTCGGTGTGTTGTCAGGTCATCGGTGTGTTGTCAGTCATCGGTGTGTTGTCGGTGTGTTCTCAGGTCATCGTGTGTGTTGTCAGGTCATCGATGTGTTGTCAGGTCATCGGTGTGTTGTCAGGTCATCGATGTGTTGTCAGGTCATCGATGTGTTGTCAGGTCATCGGTGTGTTGTCGGTGTGTGTTGTCAGGTCATCGATGTGTTGTCAGGCCATCAGTGTGTTGTCAGGTCATCGGTGTTGTCAGGTCATCGGTGTGTTGTCAGGTCATCGATGTGTTGTCAGGTCATCGGTGTGTTGTCCGTGTGTTGTCAGGTCATCGGTGTTGTCAGGTCCATCAGGTCATCGTGTGTTGTCAGGTCATCGATGTGTTGTCAGGTCATCGGTGTGTTGTCGGTGTGTTGTCAGGTCATCGGTGTGTTGTCAGGTCATCGGTGTGTTGTTGTCAGGTTGGTGTGTTGTCAGGTCATCGGTGTGTTGTCGGTGTTGTCAGGTCATCGGGTGTGGTGTGTGTTGTCGGTGTGTTCTCAGGTCATCGGTGTGGGTTGCCGGTGTGTTGTCGGTGTGTTGTCAGGTCATCGTCGGTGTGTTCTCAGGCCATCGGTGTGTTGTCAGGTCATCGGTGTGTTGTCAGGTCATCGGTGTGTTGTCGGTGTGTTGTCAGGGTCATCGGTGTGTTGTCAGGTCATCGGTGTGTTGTCAGGTCATCGGTGTGTGTTGTCAGGCAACTGGGTGTGTTTTCAGGTCATCGGTGTGTTGTCGGTGTGTTGTCAGGTCATCGGTGTGTTGTCAGGCCATCGGTGTGTTGTCAGGTCATCGGTGTGTTGTCGGTGTGTTGTCAGGTCATCGGTGTGTTGTCAGGTCATCGGTGTGTTGTCAGGTCATCGGTGTGTTGTCAGGTCATCGGTGTGTTGTCGGTGTGTTGTCAGGTCATCGGTGTGTTGTCGGTGTGTTGTCAGGTCATCGGTGTGTTGTCAGGTCATCGGTGTGTTGTCAGGCCATCGGTGTGTTGTCAGGCCATCGGTGTGTTGTCAGGCCATCGGTGTGTTGTCAGGTCATCGGTGTGTTGTCAGGTCATCGGTGTGTTGTCGGTGTGTTGTCAGGTCATCGGTGTGTTGTCAGGTCATCGGTGTGTTGTCAGGTCATCGGTGTGTTGTCAGGTCATCGATGTGTTGTCAGGTCATCGGTGTGTTGTCAGGTCATCGGTGTGTTGTCGGTGTGTTGTCAGGCCATCGGTGTGTTGTCAGGTCATCGGTGTGTTGTCAGGTCATCGGTGTGTTGTCGGTGTGTTGTCAGGTCATCGGTGTGTTGTCAGGTCATCGGTGTGTTGTCAGGTCATCGGTGTGTTGTCAGGTCATCGGTGTGTTGTCAGGTCATCGGTGTGTTGTCAGGTCATCGGTGTGTTGTCAGGTCATCGGTGTGTTGTCGGTGTGTTGTCAGGTCATCGGTGTGTTGTCAGGTCATCGGTGTGTTGTCAGGTCATCGGTGTGTTGTCAGGTCATCGGTGTGTTGTCGGTGTGTTGTCAGGTCATCGGTGTGTTGTCAGGTCATCGGTGTGTTGTCAGGTCATCGGTGTGTTGTCAGGTCATCGGTGTGTTGTCGGTGTGTTGTCAGGTCATCGGTGTGTTGTCGGTGTGTTGTCAGGTCATCGGTGTGTTGTCAGGTCATCGGTGTGTTGTCAGGTCATCGGTGTGTTGTCAGGTCATCGGTGTGTTGTCAGGTCATCGGTGTGTTGTCAGGTCATCGGTGTGTTGTCAGGTCATCGGTGTGTTGTCGGTGTGTTGTCAGGTCATCGGTGTGTTGTCAGGCCATCAGTGTGTTGTCAGGTCATCGGTGTGTTGTCAGGTCATCGGTGTGTTGTCAGGTCATCGGTGTGTTGTCAGGTCATCGGTGTGTTGTCGGTGTGTTGTCAGGTCATCGGTGTGTTGTCAGGTCATCGGTGTGTTGTCAGGTCATCGGTGTGTTGTCGGTGTGTTGTCAGGTCATCGGTGTGTTGTCAGGTCATCGGTGTGTTGTCAGGTCATCGGTGTGTTGTCAGGTCATCGGTGTGTTGTCAGGTCATCGGTGTGTTGTCAGGTCATCGGTGTGTTGTCAGGTCATCGGTGTGTTGTCGGTGTGTTGTCAGGTCATCGGTGTGTTGTCAGGTCATCGATGTGTTGTCAGGTCATCGGTGTGTTGTCAGGTCATCGATGTGTTGTCAGGTCATCGATGTGTTGTCAGGTCATCGGTGTGTTGTCAGGTCATCGGTGTGTTGTCAGGTCATCGGTGTGTTGTCGGTGTGTTCTCAGGTCATCGGTGTGTTGTCAGGTCATCGGTGTGTTGTCAGGTCATCGGTGTGTTGTCAGGTCATCGGTGTGTTGTCAGGTCATCGGTGTGTTGTCAGGTCATCGGTGTGTTGTCAGGTCATCGGTGTGTTGTCGGTGTGTTGTCAGGTCATCGGTGTGTTGTCAGGTCATCGGTGTGTTGTCAGGTCATCGGTGTGTTGTCAGGTCATCGGTGTGTTGTCAGGTCATCGGTGTGTTGTCGGTGTGTTGTCAGGTCATCGGTGTGTTGTCGGTGTGTTGTCGGTGTGTGTTGTCAGGTCATCGGTGTGGTTGGGTCATCGTGTGTTGTCAGGTCGTCGTGTGTTGTCAGGCCATCGGTGTGTTGTCAGGTCATCGGTGTGTTGTCAGGTCATCGGTGTGTTGTCGGTGTGTTGTCAGGTCATCGGGTGTGTTGTCAGGTCATCGGTGTGTTGTCAGGTCATCGGTGTGTTGTCGGTGTGTTGTCAGGTCATCGGTGTGTTGTCAGGTCATCGGTGTGTTGTCAGGTCATCGGTGTGTTGTCAGGTCATCGGTGTGTTGTCAGGTCATCGGTGTGTTGTCAGGTCATCGGTGTGTTGTCGGTGTGTTGTCAGGTCATCGGTGTGTTGTCGGTGTGTTGTCAGGTCATCGGTGTGTTGTCAGGCCGTCGGTGTGTTGTCAGGTCATCGGTGTGTTGTCAGGCCATCGGTGTGTTGTCAGGTCATCGGTGTGTCAGGTCGTCGGTGTGTTGTCGGTGTGTTGTCAGGTCATCGGTGTGTTGTCGGTGTGTTGCTCAAGCCATCGGTGTGTTGTCAGGTCATCGGTGTGTTGTCAGGCCATCGGTGTGTTGTCAGGTCATCGGTGTGTTGTCAGGTCATCGGTGTGTTGTCCGTGTGTTGTCAGGTCATCGGTGTGTTGTCAGGCCATCGGTGTGTTGTCAGGTCATCGGTGTGTTGTCAGGTCATCGGTGTGTTGTCGGTGTGTTCGTCGGTGTGTTGTCAGGTCATCGGTGTGTTGTCAGGTCATCGTGTGTTGTCGGCGTTTGTCAGGCTCATCGTGTGTGTTGTCAGGTCATCGATGTGTTATCGGTGTGTTGTCAGGTCATCGGTGTGTTGTCAGGTCATTGGTGTGTTGTCAGGTCATCGGTGTGTTCTCAGGTCAATCGGGTGTGTTATCGGTGTGTTGTCAGGTCATTGGTGTGTTGTCAGGTCATCGATGTGTTCTCAGGTCATCGGTGTGTTGTCGGGTGCGTTGTCAGGTCATCGGTGTGTTATCGGTGTGTTCTCAGGTCATCGGTGTGTTGTCAGGTCATCGGTGTGTTGTCAGGTCATTGGTGTGTTGTCAGGTCATCGATGTGTTCTCAGGTCATCGGTGTGTTATCGGTGTGTTGTCAGGTCATCGGTGTGTTGTCAGGTCATCGGTGTGTTGTCAGGTCATCGGTGTGTTGTCAGGTCATCGGTGTGTTGTCAGGTCATCGATGTGTTGTCAGGTCATCGGTGTGTTGTCGGTGTGTTGTCAGGCTCATCGGTGTGTTGTCAGGTCATCGGTGTGTTGTCAGGTCATCGTGTGTTGTCAGGTCATCGTGTGTTCTCAGGTCATCGGTGTGTTGTCAGGTCATCGGTGTGTTGTCCGTGTGTTGTCAGGTCATCGGTGTGTGTTGTCGTGTGTTCTCAGGTCGTCGGTGTGTTGTCGGAGCCATCGGTGTGTTGTCCAGGTCATCGGTGTGTTGTCGGGTCATCGGTGTTGTCGTGTGTTGTCAGGTCATCGTGTGTTGTCAGGGTCATCGGGTAAAGGTCAGGTCATCGGTGTGCTGGTCGGTGTGCTGTCAGGTCATCGGTGCGTTGGTCAGGTCCTTCGGTGTGTTGTCAGGTCATCGGT